>NC_088981.1:38014651-38129651 GCF_963932015.1 Anas acuta
TGGCGAGGGGGGAGAGAGGGAGAGGCCGGGGCAGGTAATGGAGAACCCGCCGCGTTCGTCTTGCTTGATTTTATTATTATTATTTTTATGACGATTTAATTGAATTGCTGTCATTCTCCCCTGGCAAGGGCTGACAATTCAGTACAGCTGCCGTCTTTGCAGACATATCTGTCCTCCGCCTTCCTCCCTTCTCTTTCTCTCTATTTCTTCCTCTCCCTCTCCTTTTAGTCACGATTTCCCGAGATAAATGAATGCGCATTTGATGGGTGCGTATGATGTGGCCCATTCGGCTCTCATAATTCAACCCTGTTGATGCAATGTGTGCCGAATCGGTTGTGCTAAGGAACATGCGGGCAAGTGCTTTTTTTAACGGTTTGGATTGGTTTAAGAAGCCGAGGGGGGTATTTCATTACTGGTCCAAAACAGTGTTGCAGCTCCCAAGCTAAACTTTAGCGACCCCCCCCCTCCACCTCCCCACGCTCATTTAGCGTGAGCACAGAGGTTAGAGAAGGAAAACGTGAGGTTCCCTATTTTTTTTTTTTTTTTCTAAAAGGAGGGAGAAAAGGGGTTCAGCTCGCCTCCTGGACAGGGTGCCGGGCTGGGAAGCAGCAAACTTTCCCGAGGGGGCAAGGAGGGAGCCGCCGCCACCCGGCTCCGCTGCTTCCCCGCATCCCCCGGCCAAGCTCGCAGCTCCCCAAGCCCAAAGTTACCTGCTCCTCAGCTGCAGCAGCCGCAGCCGTGCTGCCGCCTGCTCCTGAATTAAACACAACTCTTAATGATGTAGCATTATCAGCAAGGGACACTTGATTGACTGATCTAGGTATGATATATGTGCCGGGCGTCTAAATTAAATATTAAGTGAAATACTTAGCTCTAATTAGAAATCGTAACCTAGCAATGAAAACTTGAAGAAACAAATTGCGGGGGGAGGAGGGGACAGCCTTTAAACGCGGCAGCGAGGAAAGTAGCAGTGATGTGTACAGAGGCTGACATATTAGCAACAAGCAGCAACTTTGAAATGATTGACGTATCATTAAAGCCATCAGGTTGATTTTAATAATTCTTCTACAAAAAAAAAAAAAAAAAAAGAAATAGCGCGGAGCCTCTTAGACAAGTTATTTATTTATCAGAGCAATAAATCAGGGAGAAACATAATTAGACCTGGAGACTAAAAAAAAAGAAAAAAAAAAGGGGGGAAGGCGTGGGTAAATCTGCCGGCGATTTTAATAAATAAACGTCCAAAAAGCATCGACCATCAAGCCCAAGGCTTCTCTGGGAGATGGAGTTGTCAAGGCTAGATGCCTTCTCGCCCGAGTGTGCCTTCCCAAGGTAAACAACCACACAGTTGCCTCAACTTTCTCCTTTAGTACAAAGTTCCTGGTGCGACGGAAAATTTGAATATTTTATCAGTCTCTTGTAGTGACCCTCATTAGGTGGGCATCCTGCTAAGGCCCCGGCGTTGCAAGAAAGCTGCCCAATCAGAGCATTTGCACGCCTTGTTAGCGATGGTTAATGAAGCTTCCCCGTGCACTCAAAGAAAGGCCCCCTCCATGTAGATTTACCTTATGTCAACTCGTTACTTCTAATGAATCGCATCAAAATTCTTCCCTGAATGGGGCCGAGGCGCCCGGACCGGGATCCCCTCCCCTCCCGGAGGAGCCCACCCCTGCCACCGCGGCTCGGCCGCCGTGCCCGCTGGCGGAGCAGCCGGGACCGAGGTGACCGGGCGCAGGGTGGCGGCGGCGAGGGGGGCGCGGGGCCGCGGGAGGGGGCGCGGCCGGCGGCGGGGGCTCCCCGGGGGGGCGCAGCCCGGCCCCCGCTCCCCGGTTCCCGGCGAGGGCAGCGGCTGCGGAGGCTTCGCCGCTGGCAGGTAGACGTTTGCTCCTCGCCTGTAATTTCCACCCTTCCCCGCCACCCCCACCTCCCCGTCCCTCCGGGCTAGCATTTTAAAATCAATTAGTATTTTCAATTCTTGAGGTGAATTATTCAAACAAATGTTTGGGAGACCCTGAGGGAGAATTTGGCCGTGACAAAAGGTTTGATTAGCTTTATTTCCCCCCAAAAGCAACAAAGGCGCAGGGCTGCGAGAACAATCCGCTACATCAGGGCATGTTCAATTAAATGAAAGTCATTAGCTTCGCCGTGAAAGCACTACCTTTAAAATCAGATGGGGCGGGCGGGGAGGGGGGGGTGTGCTCTGATAATTGTGGCAGGAGGATTTAACACCCCCCTCCCCCTAGACACACAAAGCCCTCCAAAAAGAAGAAGAAGAGGAAGGGGGGGGGGGCGACCACGCAACACTTCACCCTTTGGAAATTTGTGCTCAGTCTAAACAATAGGAAGCCCATAATGCAGATTATAACACTCACTGACTCGAATCCATTATCTGCCCTCCACACTGTCTATATATTGATTTCCATATACTTTCTATTGCTCTCAATGACTGAGCAAAGCTCCAGTTAAGAGCCCGCGACACCCAGGAGCGCTGCTTGAACTCCATCTCACCATTACGAGCCGGAGCCGGTTGTAAACACGAAACGCTCCCACTTCCCCACGGCAGCCGTGAACAAGCACACCACGCACAAACACCCAGCGAAGCGGCCGCTGCCTGGGCCCCCCCCCCAAAATCCCCCCTCCCCGCCACTGCCGGCCGCCGGCCGCCCCTCGGAGGGAGAAAGCCCGCGGCCAGTGCCCGGCGTGCGCCCGTCCCGAGCGCGCCCGATCCGTGGAAAGGGATGGGAGAGGATGGGAAGGGAAAGGAGAGGATGGGAAGGGGTCTCCATCCCCCGGGGCGCAGAGCTAGGGAGCTGGGCTCCCTGCCTGTGGCCCTCCGCCCGCAGCCCCTGTGCCCTGGCGGAGCCCGCAGCCCCGAGGTCTCGGTGAGGGCTGGAGGTCGTTGCTGCAGCCCTGAGAGCCCGCAGAGCTGAACTTTTTTTTCGAGGCAGCATCCTCTCCGGACGGTAAGTTGGATATTTGGCTTAAGATCGCGTCCTCCCCGTCTCTCTCGGTGTGAGTGTGTGTGCGTGAGGGAGAGGAGGGCGAGAGCTCATCTGAAAAGATGGGAAAAAAAAAAAAAAAAAAAAAGAAGAAAGCAGCGCACCCAGAGCTCAGCCTGATTTTGGGGAAAGGGCTGTGAGCACGGAGCGGGAGGCCGCGGCCCCCAGCCCCGGCGGCGCAGCCCAGGGCTTTGCATCCCCCCTCCTCCTGCCCGGGCACCGCGCCGGGCTGGGGCCGCTGTCTGGGGGCTAAGCGCGGCCGGAGAGGGGCAGAAATTTGGGAGAAGCTGTGTTTGGGGGAGGGGGAGGCACAGCGGGAGCCCCGCTGCTCTACGGACCCTGCGTAACCCACTCCAGTCCCGCCTAGATCGGGGAGATCCAGGAGAGCGTCTTGATGTTCACATCTCCCTCCCCCCTTCGTTTGCTTTAATGAAGGTTGATAATTTGTTTCGAGGCAGTGCGCTGGACTGATAAGTCCTCCCCAGCTAATATGCTAAAGTTTAAATACCAGCAGGTGCAAATTCGCTCTGTTAAGGCTACAAAAATAATGCCGAAATTCAAGAGCACGAGAAGTTGGCCTTTGTATTGTGATTTAGAAAAGGGAAATTGCACTATACATAGCCAACTGTTTACAAAAAAAAAAAAAAAAAATCCCAACTCCCTGAAAGTACTAAATTCTTCTTAATGATGCCGAAGGTGAAGTTGTTTCATATTGGACAAAATGGGCATTATTCTTTGTCATGTAAATTACCGTTCACTTGACCTCAGGTTAGAGGATAATGTTCATTCGTAGTTCACACTAAAACTTATTTAAATCAGAGAGCTGAAGAATCATTTCACGAAATCCGCCTAAGAAAGTGAAGAGGACTTAGAGATCTTCATTCAAAAAAACATGAGTTAGGAACACGTACTTAAAGAAAAAAAAAAAAAATTATTCTCTGCGAAACCCCAAGATTAGGAGTTGTTGCTTTTTTTTTTTTTTCTTCCTTAAAAAAAAGTTATGCTCCCTGGATTTCACGAGAAATGTGTATATAATTTCGCATAACACGATTAAAAGAAAGGAAAAAATATGAATCAAAGGAGCTATAGATACACAAAAGACCTCTAAGTAACTATTACTGTAATACATATTTTAAAATAGGAAAAGAAATGAAAAGATATTTAACAATTGCGTAAAACAGAAATGAAGGTTTGATAAAGAAGATGCAGCTTGCGGTGTTATTTCATTCGATAAACATACTTTTGGCGTGGAGTGACAGGATATGTTATTTTGACACAAAATGAAAGCGTTACTGCAGATATAGAGACATAGATATACATGAAGACAGCTGTATACACTCATTTATAAATTAGTGGGTGCACGTGGAATGAAATCTGAGCGTTTGTATTTTCCCAAGCAATGCTGAAAAATATCCCATAGGTGAGGCGCTGGGCTGAGGTAGGTTTAATATTTAAGTGCGAGAGATTATTGGAAATCAAATAAAAATTCGACACGCATTGACCCATTAGAGGATTTAGCGGTGAGGAGGGAGAGATTTTCCAGGGCTTTTGTCGCTAATGTTTCAATGCTGGGCGCTAACTTTAAGAAAAGTGTCAGTAGAATAACAAATTGAGGGCATGAAAGGCCACGGAGAGAAAGCAGGCAAGGATGCTCTTGACTTCTTAGCAGTTGCTTAGAAAGGATCTCGAGCTTAATATGGGGACTCAATCAGCGCAGAGCACAAAGCTGGGGAGAGGGGGAGAAGAAAGTTGGGCTCAGCACGTGCAGTTTGGGCAAGTCGCTTGAGTGAGCACTGAAGGAGGGAGGCACTGCGCGGCTCGGAGCCCCACCGGCTGCACCCTCTGCCTGCCGCTCCCGGCACGGGCACCGGGGGTCCCGGGGGTGCTGGAGGGGCGGGGGGGCCGCGCTGCAGCCCCCTTGCCCCCCACCCGCCGCCGCTCCCCGGTCGCCTGCTGCTCCGGTCCCCGCCGGGGGTCCCCGCCCGAAATGGGGCCGGGGGGGCGGGGTGGGGGGCGCGGGGGTCCCGCCGAGAGGCTCAGGTCCTGTGCCCCCGGTGGGCTTCGCAGCAGGGCACGGAGCGGCCGCCCGGCCCGGGATGGGTGCCGGGAGCCAGCACAACGCGCCCCCTCGGCAGAGCGCCAGCAGCAGGGTTTTGTTGGAAGGCTCCGTTATCAAAGTCGGTCTTTCCTCGAGAAACAGCCGATTTTAAAGCCCGGCGGTAAAGATTTTTAACAGCTTAGCGAATATCACAGATAAGGAAAATCTGGAAGATGCTGCTAGGACATCAGACCTTAATGGGCTTCTTCAGCGGCGAAGGGAACTCCATTCTGTTCCCTGCGCGCATTATACTGCAGACAGAATCCGATATATACTCTATTTAATCTTGCTCTGTGACAGAGCTGTTTAAGTGTATACCATGCCTACATGCTTTGTATCAAGACCAAAAGGATGCATTGTTGAAAGAAAACTATTCAAAATCTTTCATCTGATAGAAACGATCCAGCAACTGTGAGGCAGCTACAGCACAATGGTTCTGTCTACATAATAGGTATCTCATAAAAATACAGTGTGTCATTGCGACAAAAAAGTTAAAAGTCTTAAACGTATCCATCTTATATATTGCATGAAGTCAATAATATTCTAACCTTGCCTGCACCCCGCCATTAAATGGTACACGGCACTTTAAAATCGAGGGCATTGTGATTGAAATCCCAGGCACTGGCAGAGAAAGAGGGGAGCAAGGTAAGTTAAGCGAGGACCATTACAGATGTAATGACCTCAGGGTAAATATTCATTAGGAAGAGGAGATTCCTCTCCTAATGCCCAGTCTATTTTCTTTGGAATGCAATATCACAGAGACTAATGTGGTATCAAGACTCAAGATTTAAAAGGAGATTATTTCCACGTGTGCTGGGTTGAGCTGGGGGTGGGGGGGGATTTTTTCCAGACACTCTCCTCAAGTGGGACTAAAACTCCAAGACTAGGTTTTAAAAAAAATAAAAATCACCTTCCTCATATAATTCGGGCGGCTAGAGCAGCTTGCTCCTTGCTTTACTCCGAGAGGAGAAAGCAGAGAACATTTAAGCAGCACGGTTAGCAGCCCTGCCTCTCTTTCTTCCCTTGGTAGGTGCACTTAGCCGCTGGAAAGGGAGACTACCCACAGCCCCGGGGACAGAGTTTTCCTCCCGAGCTCCTCTCCTCTTTCTGAAGAACACTGGCTCCGACCTCTAGCCCAGCTGAGACTGGCGCTCTAAAGTAGCTGCGAACAGCGCTCTGGTGTCTCGGCGGGGTCACAGAGGAGATTTGAGCCTTTTAATTTCCAGACGCAAGGAACGACTCCCTCGGAGCCCCTGCGTTCTTCCTGTCTTCCCCCCCCACCCCCTCCCCTCAAATAAATTAAAATAAAATAAAATAGGAAGCTAGGTACGGTTCCCTTCTATACAGGGGGAGGATCTGCAGGTGGTAGTGGGGAGCGGGGCCGGGGCACGTCTGGCTGGGGGGCGCGTCCCCGCCGCCAGCCGCCCCGTCCCCGTGGCGTTGTCCCCGTCGCTGCGGTCGCTGTCGCCAGCCCGGTCCCGGCCCCGGCCCGCGGGCGGCGCAGCCCTCGCCGTGTGCGGCAGCAAACGGGCACGTCGCCCGGCGTGACCTTCAGGGAGCACATTTCAGCTGCCAAACATCGAGAAAAGTGCTCCTCTCGCTTGCAGGCGCCATGTTAACGCCGGGAGCTGCCGGGCTGGGGCGGGGGGGGGAGGGCGGTCTCGCAGTTTGACACAGTTGGTGATTCAGACTGGACGTGCTCTCGACGGCTCCGCAAGAACAAAAGTGCTTTGGGATTCTGCCCCCCGCCGTGCTCCCCCGAGGGGACGCGCTCGGTAATATCGATGCCTGCTTGGGGACCTTACGGAGCATCCCCCCTCCCCGTGGCTGGGTGGGCTGCCCAGGGGTCCCGGCCCAGAGCCCACACCCCTGCCTTGCCCTGGGCCCCCGGCACCCCCGGGAAGCGCCTGCGGCCGCCCGGCTGCCCGCAAAGAAAATACATCCCTCCCCCCCCCCCCAAGTCCCTCCTTGTAAAATGATTTCCCAAGCAGTGGATCAGCGCTGAGCTGAATTCTTCACTTTCCCAGCTCGCACCGAAACCTGATAGTTAGTCACCGGCTCTGTTTTTTTTTTTTCCTTTTTTTTTTCTTTTTTGTGGTAACATATAAAAATCCCCAAACTTCTACAGATGGCCATATGTCGACGAAACCACACAGCGAGCCCGGCGGGGATAGAGAGAAGTCACAGACCCGCTCCTCCCCGGGTCCGCAGGTCCGGTGCCGTCCTAAAGGTTCAAGTTCCCCTAAAGTTCCCCTAAGGATTTCAAAACAAAGGCAGCCCAGCCCAGCTTCACTGCGAACATGTTTCCATTGTAATACTGGGCTTTTCCTCTTTTTTTTTTTCTTTTTTCTCTCTTTGCCCTGTTTTCCAGCCTGCAGTTACTGAAGGTCAGATGGAGAGGTCATGGCTTTGCATCCCCTATAAATAGATTTTGATATTTAGACAGCTATTGCTACTCAATATTAACTTACAGGATAATGGCGAGAGATACCGTATGCACTGAACCTGTTATTCACGAGTGAGCAGCATCTGTCGAATGCAATTCTCGTCTTTTTGCCCTCTTTGGCTATAGCGCAATCAATAGGGCGAAGGACGTCTTGAGGCTGGGGTGGGGATGGTAAGCGGGGTGTCTGTGCGGGGGACTGTGACAGTTGCGAGTACAGTGCTGAAACCACAAAAGAACTTCAGAGAGCTGAAGTCAAGAGTCAGGTAGGTCCAGACCAGCTATAAGTGAGCAGAGGACCAATTCAAGAGAGTCTGGCAGAAAGCTTGCAGAACAGAGCTTTTTTTTTTTTTTTTTGCCTTCTTTTTTTTTTCCTTTTTTTTTTTTTTTTTTTTTTTTCTCTTTTGTCCTTAGGGCTTCCATCACCTGTAAAACACGATAAATGTTGCTGAGTTGGAAGGGTCTTCCCTCCGTACATGAATACCCCGATTTCCCCTAGTTCTGGTTTTAAAAAATCGTAGATTCCGGGTAGATTCGAAACAGACTCAAGGTTCATCACGAACCCTCTTGTTGTTTACAGAGCGTTCAAGGGAGGGAAAGCTTTGGTAGCATTTTTAGGGAGCAATAGGAATTTTTGTTTCCTTTGCAGAGCATCCTCTTTTCCGTCTGAACCCAAATCCTCTTCTGCCTTCCGCCACCTGCAAGGCAGGAGGCTTTTACACTCCCTAGCGGTCCTGGGTGCCGGCACTTTTTGTTGTGTTTTGTTTTTACGGTGCAATTAAAATGAAATTCACGCCCTGGACTCCCGTTGAGGCTTTAAAACAAACACACCGCACGCCGGCTGCCCGCCGGGATGTGCTGAGCCGAGTCGGCCAACCCTGTTTTAGCCGTGTTTGCCGTCAGGACCCCCGTGTGCCACCTCCGGGACAGGACGGGGGTGTCTTTGGGGGGGGGACGACGACGACACGACACAAAAGAGGGGAGGCGGCGAAACCCCTGTAGGTCGGGGAGAGGAGCCCGAGAGCCCCGCTTGTGGCTGCCCCCCCCCAGGTGCCGCGCCTCCTGCAAAGCAAAAGCCCCGTGCCACTGGCGAGACCGCGGCTCTGGAAAGTAGTTGTAATCGGGATGGTTTGTGGAAGGAAGGGAAAAACACACATGTTCGTCCTCCTGCCCCCAACCAGTTATGTGGGCATGGGGAGGGGGCTCGAGGAGGGGACAGATTTTTGCTTGCGTGTGAAGTTTGTGGTTAAAAGCGGTAGCCTGAGGAAGGGGAAGGAGGAGAGAGGCAGTGAATGGTTGAATTTAATCAATAAAATGTCTGAAACAGAGCTGGCGAGATTTCATTCTCCCCATTGCTCGTTTAGCTTGCTCTTTAAGGCTCGTGTGTAACATCTGGTAGCTGTACGTGTGCGCGTCTGTTTTTGGGGGGTGTCCTTCTTTAAGAAAAGGGATTACTGCCAAGAAAGATACACAATAGAAGTAGTTTTAAGACGCTTCGACTCCTTAAAGCCTTGCGATTTCAAACCCAGCCCGAGCGGTAATGAAAAAAACTTTCTGTCAAACTTCCTCGACGCGTCGTGGGGACGAGAGCCGGGGACACGCGGGCTTTGTTTCAGGGGGGACACGAAGCCGCACGAGGGTGTGTGGGGCTGGGTGGAAGGCTGGGGGCACCGCGGGGGGGGGTGGGGGGGGTGGGCAGCTCTCCGGCAGCCCTGGCCGGGCACTGCCTTGCTCTGGGTGCTCCCCGAGGCCACGGTGAGCGCCCTTTAAAGAGCGGCAGCGCTGGTGCCAACAGTCCGGCAGAAGGGACAAACGCGGCTTTCCTGGGTGCTTTCTCGGCCGACGGGAGGGGTAAGGTACCGCGTCCCTCCCCGGCGCTTCTCCTGCGAGCTTCGGAGGGTGCCGGGGGCGCCCGGCGCAGTGCAGCTCCCGACCCGGCACTCCGCGGGGGCGGCGCGCGGAGCTCAGAGCAGGACCCCCCCTGCGGCTGTCCGAGGGTTGCAGGAATAAAATTCTGTGCTCCCCCCCACGTTGGGGCTTTCTTTGACCTGATATGGCTCGCCCTGCTTAGGGCGAGCTGTTACGGAAGTTGTCCTCGTGAGCGAAATCAGAGTTTTAGTGAGGTGCAGTCCCCATACATTTTTAACCACAGTGATTACTAAATTAATAGCAGGCCCTAAGACAGATGTCAAAACGTCTTGAAAATGTTTATCTGTGAATAATTGAGAAGGTGGTAAGACGCATTATCTGATTGTGTAATGAAATATGTATGAGGAACAGCTGTTTGCAATAGTCACCTCCCGTCGTTTCATTAGCCTAGAGCCTCCTCTTTCAGCGAAGCGCTTCCCCGAAGTTGGCCATTCAGCGCCGGCCAGGAGCCGCGGTGGGAAGGGGGAGCCCGGTGATGTCCCGGCCCTACCCGGACCAGGCCAGGCCAAGGGCTCTCTTGGCATTTCTCACACTGGTGGTTCGCTCCGAGGAGGCGCGGGTGGGGCCCGAAGATGTCTCGCCGGTAACCCCAAGCTGAAGAGGATGTCGGGCGAGGAGGGATCCGAGATGCTCACCTCAGAAGCACAGCAAATAGATATTTATTAAGATTTCATGCCGAACAGCGACAGCCTCCTCAACTGCTTAGTGTTGACATAAACTTCCAGACGTCGAGCATATGTTGTTGCACAGCGTTGTTTATGTGTGCTACCAGATGTTGCTTTGCATCCTATTGTCTGGAGTCAATGTTTAGTTCAGGTTAAAATATCTTTACTTAAACTGCTCAGTTGGCCATTGTGTGAGCATTAGTGAAGTGTCATGGAGAGGTAATGGGAAGTCCGGGGAGGTTAGCTCTCCGAGCGTGGCCAGGAGGTCCCTGGTTCATGGTGGGGTTACAGCCACCACTGTCATCTTTTGTTTTCCCTCCTCAGAGAACCCTTGTCCTTCCTCTAAAAGGATGTGCCCCGCTCTCTTTCCCTTCGGAGCTTTCTCCGCCGGTTTCATGAAACGGCCCGATGTTTGTTTTTCTATTCCCCTAAATCGCCCGAAAGAGGAAAGGAAAACGCGTTTCTGCGTCACAGCCACCCCGGGCCGGGCGGAGCGGGGCGGCCCCGCAGCCCTGTACGAGGGCTGCCGGCGCCGGGGGGAAATCGGCCCCGACAGAAGATTTCACACTTCCAACTGGCAGCGACCCTCTCCCGACAAAATGCCCGCCGTCCCTGCCCGCGGCAGAGGCGAGCCTCCCAGGCCGGGCGGCCGGAGGGAGCGGCCGGCCGTACCCCGGCGGGGCGAGTCGTTCGGGGCAGCCGCCGTCCGGGGGGGCAGCCTGCATGGAGACTTTTCTTCCCCTTAACCCCTCAGCCCGGGCCAGTCACGGCAGCTGACCTGCGGCCAGACTTTTGCTCCGGGAGAGGGGAGGGGGGGCGGCGAGAGGGAGGGGGAGGGAGCTATAGACCTTAATCGGATTTCTCCCCAAACACTTCTGGTATGTTGTTGTTATGCATCTATATGGAGATCATTATTTATAAATGAGCGAGTACGATCAGTCCCAAAGACTTTAAGAGCCCGGATTTGTGTCATTAAGTTGAAGGAGGGGTAGAGTAACTTAGCAGGGGGACGGAGGTGCTGGCCGGGGGTGGCCGCCCGCCTTAGCCAGAGGAAGGTCACCTGCCGCTCCGCTTTCCCTCTGCCCACCCTCGGGGACGAGCCCCGGCCTCTGCTCAAGGCTGTGGTGCTGTGGGTCACGCAGCCGCTAACTCTGTTTGCTTTTACTGCAGTCCTGCCTTACACAATGGAGTCATATTTTCCTGTAAACTAGGTGCTCCACTAAGAGTGAAGACTATGTGAGAACATTTACAGCAGCAGAGGTTTTATAGGTCGAGATAAACCCTACCCCCTCTGCTCTGACATTTGTAAAGCCACTTCAGGATACAGTTAACATCTCTTTAAATGCCCGAATTAAACAAAAAGCCACATTGTGTATTTCAGCATTGAGAACAGAGGTTTTGCAATGCGATGCACTATATAATGTAGATGTATTTGTGTTATTTCTAGCATTTTTGCTTGTGCATAATCCCTTATGCCTTTTATTATAATCCTACACATTACAGTTAATCTGTAATGATACTGCTTCAGAGGGACCTGTTGCACACAGTGATGGTAATTTGTAACCTTGGTAACAGTTTTAAATAAAGATTATAACAATGATGTCAACTGTTTTTATTCACCATACCGTAAATGGGGTCTCAATATTATTATGCTTGTAAAGGACAGAGTTTAAGAAACAGTTACGAGGTTCCACTTACTATAGTGCGAGCTATCACTTTTTAGCTTGTCCTTAGTAAACATGATCATGGTTCTAAATAGTATAAAGATTTTCAAACTGCTGAGGACTCTGTAAACTTTAATTTTCTGAATGAGGGGGATATTATTATGAATTAGGGTTATCAGGATCCAAGTACCCTTACCAAGAACATTTTAGTCTTCCAGAGAAATATCTCGGAATAAGTACTACTTAGACACCCTAATGAATAATGCTAACACTGACTCTACCATTAGCCTTCTGCACAAGCTCTCCCCTCTATTAAAGCTTGCAGAAAATGCTCACAAGCTGAAAGCAAAATTAAATGTAATTGCTTTTATTTACCTATTGCTTTTATATCATTAAAACATTTTTAGTTACATTTATTAAATAGCAGCCACTTCGATTATTATTTGCCATATCTATTAATCCATTTTTGCTTATTAACTACACCAGCATTACCTACTGAAATATGTATATATACATACATATATATATTACATATATTGTATTTGCCAAGATATATTTCAGTTCTCATTAACAAAAATATTCTTGTGGAAGATTCTCTGAAGCATATTTTTCATACACAATTATTAATAATCACAGTTGTCAAGAATTAGATATGCACAGATTGCAAATGGAAGGGAAATACCAGATGCAAAATGAAATATACAGTAGAATTGAAGCATAACTATTTTTTCTCCTCAAATAAAAAAAATTTACAGAGTGAAAAACTGAGCTATTAAGCTTACTTAAAAGATGGCTTTGTTGGTTTAATTATACTGTAGTTATTTTATAAATATGTTTCAAAGGAAGCTTGCCATATTGAATGTCAATGAAGCCTGTAAAGAAAAGACTTACAAAAGCTAATGCATACCAAATACCAAATTTTAGTCATTAGCATTCCTATTTATTACAAACTAAAGGAACCTATTAACAGACAAGAATTTCTATTTAGCTAGCATTACAGTGTTTATCCATTAAAATAAAAAAGGACAAAAAAAATGACCTCCCCCCACTTAGAACTATATGGTCTTTCTACTTGGAAAGACAAAAAAAAATAATAATAAAAAAATCACAAAACAAACAAACAAACAAATGACAACAACCCTCACAATAGAAAACATGATTCTTTGGTATTCCTGTCTGTACACAGCCAAATTTTACACAGCTTTATTTAGGTTAAAGTTCCACTCATTCCAAAGGAAAATATCTGTCTGAGTAAGAGTTTCAAATATTTTGTGCATACCTTAACAGCTGCATTTCAGGGACTTTTGATTACAGTAAAACGTAGGTTGGCTTTAGGCTGATACAGGCCTACAGGCCTGGAGGCTGGAGGCCCTGATCCAAAGCCATTGGGTGCTTTCCTCTTGCATTCAGTAGTTTACACCAAGTCTGGGGTGTGGATAGCAGCATTCATGTTTAGGATGAGGAAGGAAGGACTAAAGGACTACACCATTCATTAGGTTAGGCAGACTTCTAACCAGATTTTTTTTTTTTCTTTTTCTAAATCAGCGTATTTATTCATGCGCTGCCTGTTTATTCAATAATATCCTCTCAGCATAGAATGCATGCTTTCCAAATACCCTTTAATAAACTATACTTTTGAAGATGAAAGTGTATGTATGCAATACATCTTGGAGTTTCTTAAAAACATTAACTATGTTATTGCATAACTTATATTAAATTTCACACATAAAAGGTAAATAAGCTTTCTTGTATTTTTGACTGAACTGCACACTTTTATGTAAAAGGAGAAGCTTTTGGGGACTCTTATATTTATGACAAGCTAACTGATATATCTTTTTCCCTTTGTTGCATCTGACACGGCCTATGTCTTCTCAGCTTGTGAGTATTGCTCCTTGAGACTCTGTTGTGTCTATTCAAATTGACAGAGAAATTCAAAACAAGACCAGAGAAGCAGCACAACCGCTACAGAGCTTTGGTATGACGAATGCTGTCAAATATCTGTTATGCCTCAAACATTACTTCAGTTTCAAAGAACTGGGGGGAGGGTGGCGGGAAGCAGTTTGAGAAAGTTCATGCAGTGCTGAGCACAACCTAATGTTTTAATCTTTGTTTTCTGATTTTCATTGTTCATTTTTAAACAGGCTTTACATTTAATTTAATAAAAGTTCAGTTTTACTAATAGTGATCACATTTGATTTTGATTTTGCAAGAATAGAGTGAAGACTCTTACAAAGAAAATTCACTGTATAAATATCCTGCCCAAGAAAGGGAAGTTCATCCTTACTCCATCTACAGGATCTGTAAGTACAAGAAATTTATTCTGTCTGTAGAATTAAAGTCCCAGGCTTTAGGATGTCATTGTAGGAATGGGTGCTTATAGCTTTTACATGAACATTAAACTTCATGAAGAATTTTAATGGAAATTGTTCTACAATCATTATATCTTAATGCGTATGAAATATTTTGAATAAAGGAATTCCTGTGTGACTCCATTTACATGATCCATGTTGCAGGTTTTTACTAATGAAAACAAAACTGATCTGAAATTTGCATGAGTGTGTTCTCTGGGGATAACAGTTGCAATGAAATCAAAATGATGCAGGCTGTCTCTGTTTTTACTAAAATGAATTAGAATTTAGGAGGAAGAGTCTCATGGAAAATTAAATATAAAAGTAGAGTTACTGAAATTTTAAGAACTCTCACTTTTCCTTGGAGATATTTTCTGAGTCAAAGATCTTCACTTTACCTTATTAACAAGAAGAGTAGTGGTTTGAGAGGCTGCAAACAGACAAGCAGATTAAAAATAAGCCTGAAAGAATCTTTGTATTGTCTCTCAAACATTGAAGCATTCGTAGTGAGAGTTTCTTCCATGTCAACATGTCTAAAACCAAAATGAAGCTGATCCATTCACAAATCAGATACTTCTGGAAAGACAAAAGACATCCAAGAGGTCTTTTGCTTACACTTAGGTAGCATGCTAGATAGATACCAATGGAAGTTTTCCAACACATAAGCTTTCGTTGTGAAAAACGTATCTGCCTATCGAACCCAAACTGATCTAACTCAAAGTCCTCTTGCTAGAATGACAAACACGTTTAAAGGAGAAATGATAACAATGCAGTAGACTGAATCTCAAATCAAGTTCAGACAAAAAAATAAAAAAATAAAAGCAGCCCCATGGAAGAAAAAGTTGTGTGATGAATCATTCCTTTGTTCAAACCATCCCTTTAATACAAAGCAGAATACAAGTGTTTGAACAAAAATTCTTAAATCGCAGTGTTCTCAGCAATGCTTTCTCTTTTTCACTTTAAACCATCCATAGTCTTTTGTAGCCATATACTGTATGAGACAGAGCAATTTTGAAAAGATTCATCTATCAAGTTTAACAACTTTCTGGTGTAACTTCAGAGAGGTTTATTGCTTATTCATGTGGAAGTGAGTACACCCAACTTGTTTTGCCTGGTTTTGCTACTTTTGCTGGGTTTCAAGGCTGTTCTGGTAGCTGCAAATGGCTTCTCAAGTGACATTTGCTGACATTCAGTGGTGTATATTTATCAGTATTCTTCACTTCACTTCTATACATGTAATCCTTTTTATTTTGTTCTTCATAGCAGCCTCCTTTTCACTGTCCATGCCCTGAAAATGATAAATGGCAAAGTGGCATATTTCCCTAGCTGCACTAAAATGTCACTGTGAAAAATCTTTAATGGACTAAGTGTAGCTTTCAGGTTATAACTTGTCAGGTTACGGAGAAATTCTAGAGTTTCTCCTTAATCCACAATTCTTTGGAACCACAACACTGCAGGCAGAGACTAATTATAAGTTACACCAGTCAGAGCAGGACAAAAATAAATGAAGTAGAAACCATTTGATTAAGACTGATTTTATACTTTCTTTCTGTCTTTGTGCTTTGTTACCTGATTTCCTCTATTTATGCTAATGTTATATGTGCCTTATTATTTACATATTAATATGTGTATATGCTGAGTTCTATGTTATTTTAAAGACTTTGCTTATAGTTGTAACACTGACTATATTTGTATTATTCCTACATCTAGGGGTGCCAAGAGAAACAGGAACCCCTTCGTGCTGGCCAAAGTAATGATATACATTAAGAAACAGTCTCCGATGGCACCTGTGATTAAAATGAACAGTAACTGAAAATTGATAGGTGAGAGGAAATACTATTAGTACCCTCTTTCAGATTAGATTCTAAAATGGGGAAAGAGTGACTGACTTAGACTTTAAGGCAGACTCAGAAATACAATGTGCCTGCCCCAGACTCCAAGCTCTGGAAGACTATCCCACTTTCATGTTTCTGTTTCTTTTTAAGTAGACCACAATCATCTTTTTCAACGTAACTCTCAAAACGACAAAGTATATGTGTGAGAGAAAACAGATTTTGAAAACAGTCACTCCAAATCTGACTGCAGATGCTCCTTTTGAGTCACTTTTCCTTATTTTTCCTTGACTTTACAATGAAGAAATAACTTAGTTCTCGGAACTAGACAGGTTTAAAAAGAAACCTACTTCTCCCTATTATCTCTAAGCATCACCCTCAGATTTTTGCTCATTTGAGAGCTAGAGAGTGCAAAAGGAATAAAATGCTAGAGCAACAAGAGCATACAGTTTAAAGTGAATGGTACATTTTATCTGACAGAGCTTTTTTTTTTTTTTTTTTTTTTTTTTTTAAGGCTGAGGACAACAGTAGCAGTTTATTTTTTTTTCTATGAAGTAGGAAGTAGCTGAAATTATTTTTATTTGACTTCTCTGCTGCTTGTGTGTCAGTGTTGTTTTCTTTATCAGTGAGGACAAAAGGTCGTAAATGTTGGAGTGCCACACAGCATGAAATACTTACTTGACTTCTTATCAAGAGCCAGTATGTGAGTGCTTAAGGTCAGAATCTGCTTTCCTCTTCACCCATGCTCTACACCAACATCTATCCTATTACAAATATACTGTTCCAAAGCCTATGCACCCTTATAACCATACCAGCTCCATAGGACCCATATTTCACCTTCAGGAGTTAAGTGATCAGATACTTTGCGATGACTTTCTTCAAGGATGAGACTTTAAATCACTATTCCTACAAAATATACCCACTGAAGAAAAAAATACCATTTTTGACTAGCATTAACATCATGTCAGTCTTCAGAAAAAGTGTGTTGTTTGTTCATCAGCTGTCCCAATAAACACTATCAAGACTAAATTACTGGGTAAGCTTAGATCATCCAGTATTTATCAATGGAGTAAAGTTCAGATTTCACTTTACTTCAGAGGTAAAGTTACAGGAAAAGAAACATTTTCCACTAGAATAACCGATATCTATGACAGGAAGAAAGTTTTTGCATACAAGAGGACTTGTGTCTGCAAGGCTTTTTCTTTCCCTGGTTAAAACAATTGGCCTAAAGGAAAGTACTGCCTCTCTCTCTAATTCTTATCCTACCCTTAGACCATCAGAGCTACAACAGCAGTAGTATTACCATCCTTTTTCCTCCAGGTGTGGGTAAAATAAGTCTTTCAAGATGAATTCTTATCATCCCTTGCACTGATATTTATCCCTATGCACTGATATTTAACTGCAGTTGATGCCTCCCCAAAAGTCAGAGGAGGCTCTCCACTTGGACCTACAGCTTTACAGGCTTTCCCATAACACTATCCCTAGAAGACAAACAGGAATCCTTCTTCAGTTCACTCTGCAGCCCTCAGAAATTAGTTAATCCTGATTTAACTTTACTAAGTTTTCATAGTGAAAGCTAGATGAGCATGTTCTGCTAGCACTTGAGCCTCTGAGGAGCTCTAAAGACCCTTGACACTCTCTCCTGACTTCAAGACTCTTTCTCCCCACTAACAGTAGTGTAAATTCAGCTACTGACTGGGATCAGGACATAGCTCTGAGTGGTTATCTTCTACTGTTTTGGCCCTGCCTGCTCCGCATGTGTGAGGTCAGTCCAACCTCCATCTTACATTTCAGAGACCCTCTGAAAGGCCTCTGGGTCTGAGGAAGCAAATCAGCATCTAGCATTCATGCAGAAGTTGCCAGGGTTGGACCTTTTTTATAGCATGATGTTTTAAGGACTTTAGCTATTCTCAACCATTTATTTATTTTGATGGTTTATGGCCTTTCAAACCATCTTCTGGGTGCACAAATGCCACAGAAGATGGTGCACTTCTGCAAAAAGACAGGGAAAAAAAGGGAATAATTTAGCTTCTCAGAAGGCTTACTTATAAGAAACATTGTTGCTTAGGGGTTATTTCCCATAGAAGACATGATTTATCCTGGTGTTTGAAACATATGAAGATACAACCCCTCTTCTTTGCTAACATCAAAAAGGGAAGGTGCATTCCAAGATCTACAGTTTGAGTTGCATGTAGTTTGTCAGATTCTTCAGATTAAAGCATCTAGGCATCTATCATTACTGGGACCAAACTGGATATCATACTATGTTTTTTATCATCCTTTTTATTCTTGCATGTATGTATAACAATTCACCTGAAAAACAAAACATTGAAACAAAAACAGCACACCTTTTTTTCCTGCTGCTGTGGTCTACCTGATAATAAGATGCAAGTACTCCTTTCTAAACAATATTTCAGAAAGGGTCAAAGCTGCAGCAGAAAATGAAAGATTCAGTCTGGCCTTTCCAGGAACACTTGGCTGGGGCCTAATTTTACTCCATTTCAATGACAACAAAGCTAAGACATCAACAGAGCCTAGTCCAGAACAATTTCACACTTGAATATGGGTAGTGTTCTGGGTGAAGATTTAAGGGTGTTGCAGCCCCTTTTCTGCCTCCTCCCTAGGTCACAGGCTAAACCATGGCCAACCCTCTGCTCCACTCCCTGTGCACACTATAGGTGCAACCACTTCTTTGTAAATCCCTTTGTGGATCTGGGCTTGAATGTTTTTGAGAATCCCACCCACATAGGACACCCGTAGGTCAAATGAAAAATTGCATAAGCTATTAACTAAAGCTATAGCTTTTAAAGTTATCCACAAGAAAGGTACACAAGTTAGTGCTGCTCCGGGGCATCCTTAAATCACACTTCAGCAAGTTATAAAGTTATCTTTGGAGAGCAATCATACCAAGTTGTCAGCCCTATAAGATGGATTTGTGTGTCTTTGACACATCAGTTGCCATCTTTGCCACTTCATTGCGGTTATGATATTTCAGCAAGACGTAACCACTGCTGTTCCACTGCCTGAAAATCCACATAACTTTCCTCTATAAACATTTCTTCAGTGCTTATGCTGGGTATTTCCCCACCACGGGACAGCATCTCTGAATTCATCTATGTGTTTGGTTAACTCACAGGTCAGTGCTTGTTTGTCTCAATTTTTTTCTTTTTTTAATCTCAATTTATGAAGCAGAAGGATTCATGGGTAAACCTTTTGTCCACAACAGACTCCATAGTTCATTCTTTTTACACTAGTTATACTATTTATAAGAAACAGATTTGTTTGTTTGTTTCTGAAGAAGTAATACAGGTCATCATCCTGCACTGGAAAAGTTACTGTCCTCATAGAGAAGGAACCTAATCTAATGATTTTATTGTTGATCTGTACTGTATATATATTTTATTGAGATTTCTTCAAGGGTTTGACTCATTTCTCGGTATATTCTCCTAGAATGCTGTTTTGCAGTTTTGAAAAATTATTTGCTCTGACTGATCAATTAGAGTGAAAACTCTTGGAGTAAGCTTAAGCAAAGTTAGCTCCCAGAGAAAGACATCTTAATCTTACTGAAAGGTGAGCACAGTGGCAATGTCAATGACAGACATCAGTTTGTGCCTTGATTACACCACAACAGACCCAGTGCAATTCCAGTGCCTGAATTTTAACCCCAGGTTCTCAGTCATGCATACTTTATTACTATTCCCTTTGGTTTACATGTTCCTTTGCCCACACAGGCCTACTGCAATCTCCTTCCTCATGTTTCATAGAATCACAGAATGGTTTGTGTTGAAGGGGATCTTAAAGATCATCTGATTCCAACCCCCCTGCCATGGGCAGGGACATCTCCCACCAGACCAGGCTGCCCAAAGCCTCAGCCAGCCTGGCCCTTGAGTGGATGCCCCATCCCTGCCCCACAGCTTCTCTGGGCAACCTGTTCCAGTGCCTCACCATCCTCATAGGAAAGAATTTATTTCTAATACCTAATCTAAACCTACCCTCTCTTAGTTTAAAGCCATTCCCCCTTGTTCTATTGCTACACTTCCTGATGAAAAGTCCCTCCTCAACTTTTTTTTTAATCCCCCTTTAGCTATTGGAAGGCCACTATAAGGTTTCCCCAGAGCTTTCTCTTCTCCAGGCTGAACAACCCAAGCTCCCTCAGCTTGTCTTCACAGGAGAGAAACTCCAACCCTCTAATCATCATCATGGCGTTACTCTGGACTCACTGTAATAGGTCCATACCCGCCTTTTGTTGGGAGCCCCAGAATTGAATGAAGTACTCCAGGTGTCCCAGGTTTGGGACAGCTTGTTTTTAATAATTATGAGATCTCCAGTATTCCATCTTTAGTTCTTCTCAAGTATTTGGTCATGATTTACTCTGAACTTGTCTGTCTCGTTTAGACTATATATATATTTCACAAAAGAAGATACGTCTGATCTCACAGTTAACAGTTTGTGAGGTTTGGAGTAGAACCAAGTGAGACCAAGTAAACCCACTCCATAAAATGTCCCAAGATTTCATTATTGCTCCAGTTCCTTCCTGTAGCAAACCCAGTGCTTTTAGAATGTTTCACAAAACTAACATGGACCAAAAGGAAAAAAAAGAAAAAAAGAGAGAGAGAGACATCACACCATCTCACCACACCATCTCACCTGGCATACAGGTTACTCATTTTCAAATTCCTGACCCACTGTCTCTCCAGCTAGAGATGACTGTGTCAATTCACCCACAGACTGATAGTTATCCTAGGGCAAGCTGCACTCCACAGCTCCTGGTACGGATGATCTACTTCCTATAAAAACATATTGTTCAGAGTTGTTTTTGAATTTGCATATCATCATATTGGGTAAGCATCCTCACTACTGCACTACAGATCTGCAATGAAACCAAGCTGCATTTTCTAATGAAAATACATTTTGTTGAAAAATTCCCAATCAGCTCTAATTTGAAAACTCCAGCTGAGCTCCTGCTGTGAGACACATATCTTAAGAGACAGATCTCGCTGTGAAGGGCTGGCGGGTTGTAGAGAGGAAGGCTGAGAAGAAAAGCACAATAGAAAGGTGAAATGACTTCCTCAGAATCATGCAATGGGTCAGTGGCAGTTTTAGATCTTCCCAGTGCCAACCACAGCCCATGCTTACCCTTCACATCCCAAGCTTACAGAAAGGCTACGCTTTCCCCTGGCCATCCTTTCATTAACTAGATTATTCATGCATGTAGGGTAACGCATGGGTGCACAAGTTCAGCAATTTTGAACCTTACTGCTTATGAGGCATCATGTACATACACAGCACCATCAAAAACTTTGAGGTAGCAGATAACAAGTATGTCAGGGCAAAATGCTAAAAAGGCAGTCCCTGGTGCACTGGAGCAATCAAGGGACAAGGCAAAATCAAGTATTGTTCAAACTAAAGGGTGTCAGCTGCTGCGAGCAAGGTAAGAATTATCACTCATGTTTCACAGTCAGGAAAATCTAGTATGAACTGGCACACCTGCACCTATTATCTAATTCCTTATTTAAAATCTAGCTTTTTCCTTCAGAAGCTTCCCTATATACCTAAGACTGTTGATTTTTATTCTAAGAGTGATCTTTCTGTCTTCTAATCTTGCACTGATTAGTAAAAACAGATCAGAGACAACTTGTCATATTTTATTTATAGTGTAACAGTGTATTTTGTATATTTTTCCCAAGAGCTTTCTGAAACTAAAATTTCTCTTTGAGGACAGCTGGTTCATGCCCCTGAGGAAAAAGATGTTTATGGCAAGGCTGAGGTTAATGATTTTAATTTACAGTTTTTGTGGGAATATCATTTTGCTTCTGCAGAAATCTCTCTCTCCATTGTTTTAAAAAAAGCAAAGATACTTAAATAAGACTTTACATTTTATTACCCCAAAACACATTTAATTTTGTTTGACTAGATCATGTCAGTATGTTAATAAAATAATTTTTATTCAAAACATGCTTTGTGAACTTGAATAGCAAAGTGAAGTTTATATATTTAATCAAATCTATTCAGTAATTCCAGTGGAAGATGCAGAAATGTTTTCCATCAATATTTCCTTGACTTTTGAAATGAATATACATTGCTCAAGTTCTCATTCTTGTGGATCCATTTTGTGCCAATATCCAAGCATTTAATTTTTTTTTTTTGTCTGAATGTTTTTGAAGGTCAAACAAGCAAGCAAGCAAACAAACAAACAAACAAGGCCATACAGACATTTCTTTTTGCTAGAAGAGCTTTTGCAGATATCTGATAAAGCAGAGGAAAAGTTTTATAGCTTATCGAGCCACTAGTTTTAAGGCGCATCATAAAACCGGTCATAATTACTAGAACCATGTAGTGTTTTCTCAGGAATATTTGGATGTATTCAGAAATGGCAGCCTCTTTTGATCTTTACCCCCTATGCAACACTTGTTGCTTTCTTCTACATTAGATCATGACTTAAGACTTGTTTTGTTCCTTCAGAGAGTTTCATAAGGAAAAAATATGAAATATAAAATACATTTAAAAAAAATGTAAAAAGCTTCTCCATAGTGCTATGTTTGAAAGCCTACCTGGTTTGAAAATCTGATAGGAAACTGTGATGTGAGAACTGACCCTGAACTGTGCATATGGAGGTATGGGAAGGCTGTGGGACACTGTGGTATGAACAAGAACAGGAGCTCTGGGGAGCAGTGGAGATGATGAGGGGATACTTGGAGAGACAGCACAGAGACAGGACGCAAAATTAAAGGAGCTGAGGAAGATCTGTGGAGAGGACACAGGAACAAACATGCGATTCAAAGAGCCTGTAGGACCTAGCAGGAATTAAAAGAGCATGCAAGGCTCCTTGTTGCTTCTAACCCAGATAATTCTCCAGATACCATTCTGGGAAGATACTCGAGGGGAATATGTAGAGTGTAGTTTGTATTCTTTCTGCATATTCGTCACTAAACTCTACACATTTTCTTTAAGTAACTTTCTCCAGTAGTTACTGTTTAGGGATTTGGCCAGGATAGAAGAATTGCAGATGGGCTTTTGGTAGGTAGTGTAGCCAAAGAGGAGGTAAAGGCGCTATCCCAGAGTTCAAGTGCATTGGGTCTGTACATTGTATCAGGAGTGACCCTGAACTCCACACCCTTTGGAAGATTTGCTGTCCCTGGGAATGTAGGTAAGAGTGGAGTCCAAGGGGGAGACTTGAAGGATGTCTCCAGGAAGAAAAGATCAAGATATGTATATTGTCAGTTGATGGCAGACATTTTTTACCAAGCTGTTGGTAAATGGAATGGTTTTATTACAGCTAATAATGGAAAAAGTAATCGAAAAGAAAATGTAAAGTCACACAAGAGGCACAGTATTTTGATACATTTGCTCAGATGATCTTACCTGGAAATCTCATTTGAAATAAGACATTCAATTCAGTAGTTTGGCTCCTGTTAGGTAATTATAGAAATGGGAATATGATGATTTTACTCTTAAGAAATCTGTCGTTGTAAAAAGTAATCAAACAGCTAAGCCATATTTAAAAAATGCTGTAGAATTGATGTAGGAAGCATAATATTCAAACTATAACATATTGATCATAAAATATACGTATTTAATACAGATATCACCATTCCCAGTATATTTATTTCCAACCTCTACAGTATGCTGCTCTTAAATTTCCATGGGCAAAGATATATGGATACATACACATATATATATATATATATATATATATATATATATTTTTTTTTCCCCAGGCGAAAGTAGCAGCAGAACAAAACCTGTTCTCCCTACCAAGCTGCAAAGCATCAGTACACAACCAGAACTGTTAGCCCTTGTGCTCTAAGTCCACATCAATTCAACTAAGGCCAAACACTTGTGAATACTAAATTCACAGTAGTGTAACAGAGTAGAAATGGTCCTTTCTTTTTGAACTCCCTGTAGTCTGAACTGAAAAAAAATAGCAGCAGGGCTTAACCTTTAAACTTTTCACTGACCTTTAAACAGTACTTTGGATTATATCTGCCCTTGTTAATCTAAAGCCACTTGCAAACATATCTGGCATTCCTTTTTTTTTTTTTTAAGTATATCTTACACACATTATAGAACAGGTTAACCATTTAGAATTTTGGCTCATGTTCATTGTGTCTTTACCACCTTTTCAAGTGATGTTCATCTTTGCAAACAATTTTTTATGATTAACAGCAATATCAGCATCTCTTTGTGTTAAATTGCATTATGTAAGTAATTGCCATATGTAGATCTAAACTCTGAATTACAAACCCAGACTTTGATTGAATCTTCAAATTTTATACAAGTCCTGTGATAATGTAGCAATCTATGAGAAAACCTATGAGAAAAGGTATTTTAGTATCAGTTTCCGGGTGAGTACAAGGTCTTCCACAAATATCACTAGCTAATCAAACCATTATGTTTTCTTTTTCAGCTTTTGTTTTTTCCCACTATTCACATCACTGTTTTGCATACGCTTTCTCTCATGTACCTTCCATAAACATATCTGCAGTTTGATCTATCCTGTCTAAACTACAGGTGCAAATTACATAAAACGAACCAACAGTTTCTCTTGGACAACATTTCACTGCTCAGATACTTGGAAGAGTTTAATTAACACCAGAAACACCTATTGTTTGGTATAAATAAAATAGTCTAAAATTGATGATTGGCATTTCCCCTTTTGGTTTACACAATAATTGCAAAGTGTCTCACCATTCACATGGAAATTTGTCTTCTAAGAGCGTCTATCCTTAATGGAAGGAGGTATATTTTTAAAAACTATACCATATTTTATGTTCATCATTTGGATCAAGAATTTTCCTGCTGGAATGTTACAACAACACAGAGACATTCATGCACCACCCCTCACATTCGAACTACCCTCCTGATACAAAAGTACTGGATTTAAGAATAATCACAAATTTCCAAAATTAAAAAAAAAAAAAATGCATCAAAATATCAAATTCTGGAAATTACTGACACAACTAAACACAACAGAAGCAGTCAAGTCATTGTGAGAAAATTAAATGTCTGGGATTTTTTTCCCTGCATAGTTTTGGCAGGACGTGACAGTGTATAGACATTTTCACAGGCTTTTAAAGAAATAGAGGGTTCCAAAGCAGAGAGCAGACACTGAAAGGTCTTGTGATGAAGCTGGTGAAAAGCATCTGTATTTCAATTTGTGCACTTATTTATTTAATAGTTTGGAAAGTGCTATGCGTGTTTTTTTTTTTTTTTTAATTATTATTATTTCTAACATCTTCTCATCTCCTGCTGTTCGTTGTTGGAGAATGACTAAATCTCTCAAGGAGGGTCAGATCTGTAAAAATTGTCAGTTGTTTGAGATGGGTTATACAGTGAATAAATAAATTACAGTACTGAAGTCCTTTGTTGCATATTCTTGTGGCACTGCTTTAGTCAAATATCAAGAACATAAGCATTTAACAATATTACTTTCAATTCAAAATGCCTTGAAAGGACTGAGATTGAATTTGCAAATATAATCGAGAATAAAACATGTGCCTTGGATTACATGTCACTCTTTGGGATGTTTTGACATAACACATTTAGAAAATACTTTCCTGGGACTGAAATGATTAAAATGGATTTCAGTTATCTATGGCTTAAAACAGAGTCAGTCCAGTTCTTGTTTAGTTTCTTCTCTGCAGCACAGTAAGTGCTAGCTGACATGCTCACTTTTATATCAGTGTGGAGGCCAGCTGCTTAAGGCTAAAGTGCTATTGTGTTACTTGTGTCCTATTAGCAGCATGGGAATATAGGCATAGAGAAACTGTAGAATGGTCAGAAGTGAGAAAATAGCCTAACTCCCTTCTTATTTCTAAATACAATCCATGCAGCTATTTTAGGCAGACCTCTTGCATGATGGTACTGTCTTCAAAGCCTCTGTCCTCTTATGTCCTCTCACAGGCACCAAAATGACACCAACTTTTCCAAATGTATTCAGACAAGCACACTCAAAAAATTATTGGATGCATACTAAAATCTATTTGAAAATCCTCCCTCTTTGTTTCCAAAATACTGGTGCTGAATAAACAAATATGATGGTACACAAGAAGTTGATTGTATCTGTATCCAGGATCCAAAAGTAGTTGTTAAAGAAATTCAATACAAATTAGGACCCCAAAGCACTGTTCCCAAAAAGTAACCATGTTCATAATGGAAAACACACATTAAAATTAGTATTAAATCAAATTTATTAAACTTATATAAAATAATTATATTAAATTTATTACCAAATTTACTTCTTAGTATTAATTTTCAGTATTAAATGTAGTGTTAAATTAAAAAAAAAATATTTGATCCAAGTAGACAAATCCTACCACTGAACTATATGCTCAGATTTGCCACTGATGTATGTGAAAAGTGCAGATATCCAGGACTGACAGCATTGGGTTTACAGGCAAAATGTTGCAAAGCAAAACCACTAACTTATCCATTATCCACCAGGCAGGTAATACTGCCTGTTAATAGTAGAAGTTTCACTTTCTCAGAAAAGTATGGTCATTTTGCTGACCAAATAATCTGCCTGTTCATCTAGGCAAGGCAAACACCAGAAACAAGATTATCACTTTTTGCAATGTGCTTGTTCTTGTTGCTTCATGGGAGGATTGCGCAGACAGTGAGGGACAGTGACAGAACATTGATCAAGAACATGTTGTTTCATGCTCTGTGACAAACTTGATGTAATAGGGATGGGACTAAGAGAAGGAATTTGGTAGTTGCAGTTATGAAATTCGGAGCCTGGTTATATACCCTGATGATGACATTACTATGTTGTCACTCGGCAATGATTATGTTTTTACCCTGTTAATTAATGATTATGGATGGTTCAATATTACATGAAGTTGCACCGTATCTGAAATGAAAATGAGCACTGACATGTCAAGAAGTCAGCTAAAAGATGTTTTGATTTCTCTCTCCTTAGTTCTGGATCTCACTGTTGATCTGTTACCATCTTAGATTAATCAGATGAAAGAGTAAGATGGTCAAAAGCAGGAGCTCCTTCACACAGCCACTTGGGACTGGTACCAGCTGCACAAGATAACAGACAAGAAATTAGGTAAGGACAGAAATACACTAAGACCACATGAAATGTAGAAAACTTAACCTTTGTTAGATTAAAACTTGGGAAAATAGATGCTATTCTCTAACTATAGAGATATTCACAGATACTAGTAACCTGTAAGGTGGGATGACATTCCCCTTTTTACCTTCTAGTTTAATTTAAATTAAAGATGCCCCTAAAACACCTATTATACTGAAAAGAAGGCCTTCTAATGACTCCAGTGAGAGCAAGATTACACTTTCTTTAGCTAATAAGAGAACACATTTCATCACTTGGTGGAAAACTGGCAGTTGAGCTGTGCTGAAATAATTTCTGTGTAAAAACCTAATCACGTTTTGCATCACAGAGTAGAGTTTCCTCACATCTTTTGCAGAACAAAGAGTAGTATTGTGGACCAGATCCACTAAGAAATTCAGGTGCTGAAGCATTGATGCATTGTGCATTTGACAGCTATGTGTGGGAAAAGAAATTAGAGCCTGAAAACTCATAACCCAGGTAAAATCCAGTAACACTGTTGCAGGTGATTATGCTGGGGTGAAGAACACCATTACCAAATTTTGTCAGAAAGCAATACTTGCTAGAGTTTTTATGTTGACCCTGAACTGAGAAGCATGGTCTGAGAACAACATTTTGGTACCAGCTCTCCAGGTAAGGCAGATTGACTGCTATCCTCTGTGTAGATGATGGTGGGAGGGAGGCCTGGGGAAGGAAGAGAGGAAGGAAAAGAACTGCCCTGCTCTGCCCTGCCCTGCCCTGCCTTGGCAAGCAAGAGGTCTTGTCCATCTGTATGGTAGCAAGTAAGCTGGGAAGAGTCAGGCTGAAAACTGAGGAGCTTTATGCTGCTTAAATCTCTGGTACACCTTTGTCTTTATGTCCTTTTCTGCACAGATGAAGAACATAAGGAATGCTGTACAAAATACAGATACCAATAATGCTGAGATTTGGTAACCAGTTTCTGTCTTCTATGCTCTTCTGAAAAAGAATAAAGAAAAGGAAAATCAATAAAAAGACCCTTGATTTAACAGTTATAGGAGACTTGACTTCATCCACTTATAAATATCGAAATCCAGGTACACCCACTTGTAAACATTGAAATCCAGGTACATTCAAGGAAAAATGATTCAGGAGACTCTATTCAATACATAAAAAGCTACACAAGTAAATTTGAGATGTGGAATCTCAAAGCTTAGAATTTAAAACTGCACAGTACACAGAAATAAAGCCCTTATGGAGATACTAACGTGTATAATTCATTATTATTTCAGAAAAAAAAAGATTAAAAAATAATTTCTTAACATTAAAGTGCAATCAAGCACTGAAGAAATTATTTAAACTTTCCATAGGAATAAAAAAAACAACACACCACACACTCTAAAATGCTGCGAGGGTATTGATGGCTATTAAATATTTACTTTTCTCTCTAGCTCACACTAGAAAGAGTAATTTGTATTTGGCAGAAACTGGCTGCAATTACATTAGTCAATCCAAAAGCCCAACTTGCTCATACAAAATGCAAACAAATTAGTTAAAATGGTCTAATTAGCAGACTGTAAAAATGCAAAGCAAGGCTGGCATAAAAATGTGTGCTAGACAAGTATACTTTTACAAAATAAACAGAAAGGTAAATATGAAATAGTCTAATAAACCCTAACAAAAGGAGCAAAGAGCAAAATGACATTTAGGGATTGCATACTCTAAAGAAAAGTTTTTATGGATTGTTAAACATTGTCTTACAACCTACATTTGGTCATGAAAGCATGATTGCTACCATAGCTGAAGTTCTACTGGGATTTCTGTTCAGTGCTGTGGAGCTGTGTGAGGCCAGGTTATATATATATTCATTTCTTGTGGGTATGCACATAAACATTACTCCTAGTGAAGTTAATTGGAGTGCAAAGTAGGCAAGGCAGTGCAAAGAAAGCAAGGAATATAGAATGTGGCCTATGGAAGTGCAGGCCATTTCTTAACATGTCATGTATATAATTTTCTTTCCACAATTAAAATAAATATTTGGAAGTAAATGGAGACATGGAAACAGTTAAGGTAAATGATAATACACCTTTGTTCTAACAGGAAGTATGAACTATGCGCATTGTTTACGAGGACTCAGCTTACTGGTTAAAAAGAGTCACTACAATAACTGTATTGTTAACATCATTGATATATTAGACCAAAAAGGGCTTTAGTGTTTCTTGCTTCAAAACATTGTTGCAATTTCTTAATCTGTGGGTTTTTAACTCCCTATTTTATATACTATAGATATAATAGCCTATTATGATTTACAGGCTATCATATAAAAGAAGCTATTGTGAGGTGTTTGCCTGAATTTGTCTCCATACTCTTCTCACCTCACCACATGTACTTCTGTCCTTCAAAATGTCTAGCCGTCTGGAGTCACATTCTTTCTTCTTGCCACCTGACAGATAGCAGAAGGTGGGTGGCTTTGGCAAAATTAATTAGGGATGTTTTGAAGAAAACATAACCATGAATACCCTCCAGCAAAAGTATGATGTTATTTGATGTTATTTGGCACGAGGACCTTTGTGTGTAAGCATTGCAACAGCAGAAATATCCTGACTATGTTGAAGAAGTCACCCAATAGGAAACAGTCATTGGCAAAAGGAGAGCAACACGTCCACAAGGTGTGGTCATTATCACAGTTATGACTTGTAATACAGAACAGCTGACTTATTCAGTTATTTTCACTGAGATAGTTTCTTGTGGCACCTTTGCTCCACCATGCTGTCCTCAGTTCTGCTGATTGCCTCACTGTGCTGAATATGTTCAGTCCACCCCTCTTACTTATGGAGAGTATTAATTTGTTGAAAGACTATCTCACTCTGCAAAAAAATCCCTGTTGATTTCAGTGCCATTGAAGGATATTTGCGAATGTAAGAACAAAGTCTATAGGAGATGTCTGAAAAATATGTATGCTTCACTTTGAAGATGCGAATTAAGTCCTGTTATCTGTTGTTTGACTTGGTGCTTGACAAATTACTGTGAGAATGGTGAAAATAATAAACCACATGACAGAAATTATTATTTCTTCTACTTTCTGATCTATCACCACATATTCACACCTCAAAAAATTTTCTCTTCTCTGTGAATCTTGAATCCCACGCAGCTCCCTGATGATGATTGAATAAACCAAGTACCCTGCATTTATGAGGAAGAAGAAGAATTACTAGCATCAAAAAAGCTGGTTAAGAGAACCTAGGTTTGAGGTATGATGAAAGAAGTCCCACCATGTGGGAAAGAAGTTCCACCATTGTGTCCCACCATGACTTGCTCCACAGAGGTCATTGGCTTCAGATGCAAGATAAGATGGCTGCTCCAACTCTTCTAAGATCATACCGACACACCTAAAGTACTGTGGTTGCTCCTACTTTGCAGGATTTACAGGACCAAAGAGCAAAATTCAACACAGATCTCCAAGCAAGTCATTTCAGCATTATGTTTTGCTGTTGTTTCTTCTACAGGCAGTCTCAGCAAGCCTAGGTGAGTTAATCAACTTCTTTCCTGATGCACAGACTTGTCCATTCTTCTCTGTAACTGTTTACAGCCCTTGTTATTCTTTTTGTTTATCAGTAAACCAAGCTCCTGATTCCAAATCTAATTGCTCCAGTGGAGAGATTTTTATTGGTTTCAATGATTTTGACTCATACGTCAATTGCATTTGGTTGGCTCTATTTTCAGTGAAAGAGGAATGGATAGGGTAAGGAGAGAAATAATACACATGCAGTTGTTCTAGCTCCAAGTCAGAATAAAAACGTGAGTAATGAGGAAAGAGTGCAGGAAAGATGAACTGAAGTGTTGGATGGGAAAGCTGATGGATGAAAAAGTGAACTAAACGACACAGGGAAGGAAAGTGATGGAGAGACAGAAAACAAACAAAAACAAACAAACAAAAAACCCCACAGAACTATATAAAGAAAGAAGAGACAAGTGGTAAAGAAGACTAAAATCATATTTCATTGCCTAAACCAGTTGCAATATGACAGTACATACCAGACATGATTTTATAGATAAATATGGAGTGTTCACATCTGGGAGAAGCATGAGGGAAACAAATAAGGAAGAAAGAATAAATGGTCAGTTTTCAACAGGAAAGGAGGTTACTGCTGGAGACCCACAGGAATCTGGGCTGAAATCTATATTAACACAGAATTACTCAGTGTAGAGAAACTAAAACTTACTGTGAAGAATTAAAAAAAAGTCTCTTGATACTGAGTATCTGGGTAATAAAATAGAAGTCAATAAATTCTAGGTCAATAATGTAAGTGCATGTAGGGAAAACAAGTACATCTAAATGGCGCTGAGCACAAAATTAGCTATTTCGTCTTAGGAAACAGATCTTGGAGAGTCTTATAAAAATGTGAACCCTGTGCTCAGCAGCAGCAAAAACAACTAAGAATTGTCAGGAAAATACTAGAGAACAAATCAGAAACTATTCTGTTGACATATAACATGTGGTGTACAGTCACCTTACCTCAAAACTAATATAGATAAGACCAGAAAAATATGCTGGAAGACAGAAAGAACAGTCAGCTGCATTGAATAGCTTCCATATGAGGACTTTTTAAATAGAATAAGAATTCTGTGTGGAAAAGAAATTACCAAGGGCTAACATGGGGGATTATTACTTCAGAAGACACTGAGAAGGTAAGTAGGAAAGATTATTCACTATTTCTCACAGCACAGGAACAAGTGGTTCACAAGAAATTATCTGGGAACATGCCAAAACAAACAAAAGAAAGTATTTTTTCACAAACTGAGTAGCTGAACTGTGAAACTCATTTCTACAAAGTGTTACAATGGCTTAAAAATAAGTAAACTCAAAAGAGACTCAATAAATTTATGGAAGCCCTGCCATAGTTATCAAATACAGTGTGCAGATGTAATATCTGAATGTACAATAATATCAAGTGGTGAACCATTGTATAGTTGCGCTGTTTATTTTGGCCATCTTTGTAAACACCCACTACTGGCCACTGTCAGGAACTGATTTTTTTTTTTTTTTTTTTTTTTTTTTTTTTTTTTTGAGGGGGGTAGGGGAGCAGGGAGGAGGGAAGGTGGAGGGTTTGAGTATGGAGGGTTTGGTTGTGTTTGAATAGTCTTTTCAATAGCCTATTAGATACAAACAATAAAAGCAAGCACGGTGCTTGTATGTGTTCAGGAGATACAGAATAGATTTAAGGGACCTGAGCTATGTAGGGTGCTGTTGGAGAAAAAGATTTTTTTTCTTTTCTGAAGAGAAAGTGGGTGCTTCAGCTCTGATGTACCTCAGAGAACCTGTTGTACTAGGCCAATCTCAAATAATTTCACATCCTACTAATCATAAGTCCTCTTTTCTTTGTTAGTTTCATTAGCTTTATGCTATTTAGAAAAAATTGCTGATAAAACACACAGACTTAGACAGGATGGTTAAATAATCTTTCATTCTCTAACTCTAAAAAAATATATATTTTTTGTTTTGCTACTGTGTGGATCAAGCAACTCTAGAACTTGTAAAGTGAGTGTAAGTTATTTGGAATAATTTATGTTCTTGAACCTTTGCAGATGTATAGTCACCAGAAAGCTGTCAGCTTACAGTTTTTACATGTATTTCATCTAATCAGTGCTACAAATGCAACGTTTAAGATGTAGGGAGTTCGTGTGGATTTGTAGCACTCCCTGGAGGACTCTATGTCTAAAAACCAATAAACATTTCACAGTTCTCAGTAAGTGAAGATTTTCATCATTTTTGATGCATGCAATATTGATTGGGCTTCTTATTTTAATTTCAATAATGTTCCACAGGTAAGTAATTGGAAAATAACTTATAGCGAGTGAATGATGAAAGTGAAAATTAAGCTTTCTGTACTTATTTGCTGATGATTATTTATTATAAACCAATGCAGCAAAAGAGAATATTAATTTATAACAAAATGAATTTCATATTGGTTAAAAAATACATGAAGATACAGATATTTAGTGATCAAAACATTTAAAAAGACAGGAAGAAACAGTTTTCTATTTACTGCATAGATTTTTTTGTGTGTGTTTGTACACCTAGATGGAGCATCACAGGTTCAGCTGAAAATTGTTCATTCTTCGTAAAATTCATTGTCTCAACCTGTAAACCTGCATGTAGATTATAATTCCTAGTTATTACTCTGAAGTCAGTTGATATGAAGGACTGACTGAATATGGGCTGAAGGTCTTAGATTTATTCCTTAAAGAAGTGACTACAAAATGTTTTCTGAAACAGTTAGAATCCATCACTGCATATGTAGAACTGCAAACATACCGACAACATGTATTGCCAGTGTTTACAGAGGTCTATGAATAATAAATAATCTAGTTAAATAACCACAGTTAGAGCTATGCAAACAAGAGAGCAAATAAATCAAAGCTTCCTGCTCATGCATAGATACCAAACACAGCACTTCATTTTTTTTTCTTTGTTTTGTTTGTTTAAGTCGGAAACAGTGGTCATGAAATCAGCCAAAAATTTTGAAGTTAGTAAGAAGTGTTTTGGAGGAAGATCACGAAGTGGATCAATCCCTATATCAGAGACCTGGTCCTCAGTCAGCAGGGGCAATTTACATACCAAATGCATCTGCATAGCCAACCATTTAGACTGCAACAACTTCTGCAACTGTCATAAAGTGTAGTCCAGACAGAAGTTCACATATGACTACTAACGTACAATGATGAAAATAAAGAAAGGAGACTCAAGAGCAAAATTGAAAAGACCTTTTTTTTTTTTTTCTTATGGGAATTCAAACTTTTTGTTTTATATCAAGTTAAATAAATAGGTAAAAGGAATTATTTTAAAGTGATACTGTTATATTTGATATTTTAAATAGGAAAAGAAGACAAGTATTCTCTTCATTGTTTGTATAATTGTCTATGTATGCAAAATTCCATGTTAAAAGGAGATAAATGGCTTACTTATCAAGTGAAATGTCTGCTTCCTCAGGTTATCCTGTCCAACAATAATACTGGCTCTATGCTGATGAACTGGTTGGAAAATGGTTAATTATGTACCCGGTTAAGTGAAATACATTCATTTCATAATTCTTTATTTTATTTCTGGGAATTTCTGTAATATAAATCACTGTCGCTGACTATCCGGTTGTTATTTAAATATTTTGCATTTTGAGACTCTTGACATTCCCATGAATATCAGTATGCGTGTAGAGTGAATCAGATGCAGTTTAGCATAGAAGTACCACTGTGTCCCCAGCTCTGCACAGGAGACTACATGCAGTGTTTTACACCAAGGGGCAAAAAAGATTTAAGGGACTCTTATGTGCAAACTAGGCACAGGAAAACAAAGCTTTAATGTGACATATGGCTTTCTGTTTTTGTGCCTTAGATTTAAACATGAGGCAACACACAAATACATAATATTCAGGATTTATCAATGTGTGTTTTCACACCAGCTAATTGAGCACTTCAGGGCTATCTATGCATTTGTTGGTTATTTTTAATGAGAACATACAACTGTGTGAATGGTCATAAGTTGTGGCTTCTGCATACTTTCAAACATCGCATCATTTTTAGTGAACAAAACTACCTACAGCAAGTTGTTCTCTTGTTGGCCAGCAAAAGGTATGTCCCTCTCTGGGTGTCATTTAATAGTTTTTATCATGAAGGGAGAGGATTTCCAATCTTCTGCTGGATGGCACCAAAAGAGAAGAATGAAGATCTTGATGCAATGGAGCACAGCGTGACAGCATCGGACTCCTTGCAAACCCAGGATCCTCCTGGAGGTATGTGAGCCATAGTCTGCAGACTACAACGTGGCAGGTTCCAGGGGGAAAGACTGCTATTAGAATAAGAATCACCCCTCTTCTTCACCTCCTTTTCCTACCCTTGAAGCTTTTGATTTACATCAAGGAAACCAAAACTATATCTGCACAAAGCTTACCAACCAACCAGCCATGCAGTATCTGCCCCTGTCCAAAGCCAGCTCTGATCAGTGCTAACAGCATTGTAAATGGGAAGAACCATTGGGAAATTTGAGTGAGTCCTGATGGAAACTATACAGTTACTGTAGGGAAGGTATCATGTGGGATCCACCTGGTACCCTGGAGAGGATGCCTGGGTAAGATGCTCATCTCAGGATGTTTCCCATCACTTTTCTTCCCAGCTTGTTCCTGGGGACAGCTTTCTTTTCTCTCCCTGCCTCCCATCCCTTTCTTTTTCTCTACCTTCTCTTTCCCACCTCCCCTACCCCACCCCCCCAATAATTTTCCCTGTTGTTGCTGGTGTGTGCCTTCAGCTATGGATCTTGCTAATAAATTTTCATACACGTGAATTTGTCTCAACATCCTTTTTGCAACACACGGATTCAAACACACCTACTCCCAGCTATTCAACTAATTAGATGAATTAAACACCATTTTTGGGACAGAACTGAAAGGAAATGCTAAGATTCTGAGCCACTAGGTGACATTCAGCTGTGTACAGAGATATATTCATGAAACACAGTAAGCAGCAAAATATCATCTGGCTAGGAAAATGGTTCTGAACCAAGTGCTCACAGTGAACACTGATGTTAAAAATCCTCTGTCAGTACTAATGTCAAAGCATGATAAGGTTCCAGAACCCCCCTCCTCCAAATCATTCTTTTGTCAACATCTATGCATTTCAACCTATCCCTACAAAACATGCTGTTTGTGTCACTACAAGCTCTGTTGCTATTACAGCTCTTCTGAAGACACACAGCACTAGAGGAGCCTTCAACAATGCAAGCAACAGAAGTGCCTGCACTATGTTTTTGATACACTTCTCATAATTAGGGAAAAAGTTATCCAATGACTTCCTAATAGATTAGCTCTGTTGCATGATTAACAACTCGCCACAGAGAATACAGTCCATTTGAAAAACTGAAAATGCATGTTCTGCCAAGCAGTTGCAGGTCTGGGATGCAGTACCACCAACAAGATCTGGAAAACTGGCATCTAAGCCACACCAGTCAATGAGGGTTTTCCCACTTACTCCAAGTAGGACAAAATCATGTTGATGACAAACTTTTTGTCCCATCTTAGAAGTACTGGAAAACCGATATGCAATTTGTTGTATTCTATGCAGGCTTTATAGTACACAAGTTAACAGTTTATTTCTTCTTAGATATAGGTACAGAATTTTCACTACAACAACACACCAGAAATGTTTTAAGATGTTTGAATATAAATTACATAGAAACATAAAATCATAGAATTATAGAATATCCTGAGTTGAAAGGGACCCACAAAGCTCATGAAGCCCAAATCCTGGCTCCACACAGGACCACTCTTACCATTACATATGTCTGAGAGTTTTGTCCAAATATTTCTTGAACTCCAGCAGGCTCAGTGTCATGATCACTGCCCTGGGAAGCTTGTTACAGTGCCCAACAACCCTCTTGGTGAAGAACCTTTTCTTAACACCCAGGCTGATACAGCTCCATGCCATTCCCTCAGGTCCTGTCACTGTCCACAGAGAACAGAGCTCAGCGCCTGCCCCTCCACTCCCCTTGTGAGGAAGCTGCAGGCCGCCATGAGGCCTCCCCTTAGTCTGCTCTGCTCTAGGCTGAAAAAAAAACAAGGGACCTCAGCTGCTCCTCACACTTCTTCCCCTACAGACCCTTCAACATCTTTGTGTCCTCCTTTGGACACTCTCTAATAGCTTTATGTTCTTTTTACCCTGTAGCACCCAAAACTTCACTTAGTATACAAGATGATGCTGCACCAGTGCAGAGCAGAGCAGAACAATCCCTTCCCTTAACAGGCTCGCAATGCCAGGCTTGATGCACCGAAGGGTGTGGTTGGCCCTCCTGGCTGCCAGGGCACACTGCTGGCTCGTGTTCAACATGATGTCAACCAAAATCCCCAAGATCCATTTCTTTGGGATCGACAGTCTTGTCCCCCGGTCTGTACATATAGCCAGGGTTTCCCCTTCCCAAGTGCAGAATCCATCACTTGCTCTTGTTAAACTTCATGGGATTTTTCATCCATTTTTTTTTTCATCTCCCTTTCCTTTGAAAGTGAGTATAGCTGTTCAGCAGCTGAGGATGAAGGATGAGTAAAAGGAAAAGCATCACTCCACATGTATCTATTTAGTATTCAGGTTAACTCACCAGTTTGGAAGGTGGTGTTACAACCTGGAATGTAAAATGAAGGTGTGATGCACAAAAAAACAGTGTTGGTATCTATTTGTTAGGTTGCCCTACTTCCCTCACTGGATTCAGTGTTACAGAAAGTTCTTATGGCATCATGCTTTTGCAGACCACTTGTTGTATTAATAGCATATTTCACACTTGGCTACTTCATCTTCATTGGCAGAATTCCTGCTTGTCCATGGCAAGCCATCTCAGGCATATCAACAAGACCTAAGCCTATATTTAACAGTGAAGGTGTATTTTTGCAACTTTGTTCTCATGTAGGAAGTCTACATAGTACTTTGCACAGTAGTTCTTTATTACAGTTTCCAGCTGATTTCCACTCCCAAGTATATTTCAGGAGCCATTGCAAACAGAGGCAACTGCCAGCATTTATTGTGCAACCTAAATTTTCTCATGTATTTTAGAAACAGATGCTAGCTAGTTTTTCTTCTGCATAAAAACCTCATCTTAGGTTCTCTGCTGATCTCAGCTTTATCTATGGTTAATGTATCTGTATGACAATAAGGGATTTTAATACTCCAGAACTCTTGTTAATCATTCCAGTACCTCTTGGTACTGCTTTTAAATAAAGACAGTTAAGGCAATTTTGGCATGACTCCATACAGTGACATTTTTATATAGATTTTCTCCGAGCTCCAACTCCATATTATGAACATAGGTTTGCAGTACACATACACACAAACTCAGAATCAAAGATTTATATTTGAACTACAAACCAGGATCAAAGTTATGATGGGGTTATACATCAAAAAATATCTGTGTGGTTACTGCCAGGCACCTGTGATTAATCTTTTCCAGCACCTTACTCTTGTGTCTCATTTTAAGTGAAAGATTGTGTTTTGGAATTGGAGCTGGAAGCCAATACCAGAAGTCTTATGCTTTGGTGCCTTGTAACTCATATTTCATCCAGTGTTCTCCCAAAACTAAACTTGCATAAGGAATAATTTTGGTCTATTATGGCTAAAGTAGCTCTAAGAAATTTAAGATTCTCTTGTTTGATGGTCTTGATACTGGTACCATCACCTCCAACTGGCTACACTATTTGCTGAGATCAAGCTTCTACCCTGTCCTTCCTCTGCTCCTCTCTTGTGAAATGCTGACCATTGTAAAGTTTACTGAATAGTTTTATCAAATATTTTTACCCCAAATTGGCAGATCATGAACAGTTATTGCCTAAAAAATCTTGGAATCTAGAGTCATAATGCCATAGAACCTTTCCCTGTTGAGATTTGTAAAAAGAAAACTTTGAATATAGTTATAAAACAAGGAGTTAAGGGAAACAAATTGTGTGCTGTCTATGCCAAGGTAGACCTCTGAAGCTCTTACTTCATCATTCCAGGTTATAATTTATTTCAGAGAAGGGTCCATTCTCATTTATTCTAGCTTCTTCAGAGGAATCTGTGGAAGGACATTCGAGGCATACTCTGAACATTTATTTTAATCTGAAACAAAATTGTGGCCTCATTCCAAGGGAATTACTTTACTTTAACACTGAAACTTAAGTGTAGGGCCCTGATTGGATTCAGAGAAGTTACCTCAACTGAAGCAGAAACAACACAAGAGGGTATCAGGCCCCCATCTGCATGAAGGTTTACTACACAGCCCATCTGTTGCTTCTTTTTCTTTTTCTTTTTCTTTTTCTTTTTCTTTTTCTTTTTCTTTTTCTTTTTCTTTTTCTTTTTCTTTTTCTTTTTCTTTTTCTTTTTCTTTTTCTTTTTCTTTTTCTTTTTCTTTTTCTTTTTCTTTTTCTTTTTCTTTTTCTTTTTCTTTTTCTTTTTCTTTTTCTTTTTCTTTTTCTTTTTTCTTTTTCTTTTTCTTTTTCTTTTTCTTTTTCTTTTTCTTCACTGTGAGATTTAACAATGAAGTAACAATGAAATAAGAATGGAAAAAGCTCTTTTCTTTGCAAATTATATGACACAATTTTCAGTGGTAAGAGGAAAATAGAGTGAAACATCGAGTAGTTAGTATTCCCACTTCTCTGCTCATTCAATACATCCTCTATTTGAGAATGTGGAGGTGCAGGCTGGCTGCTAAATGATAATATGCAGGAACAACCAGCTTGGACTTCAGCTGGACTTCATACCACTGGGATATTTTTTACACTGCTGTGTTAGCTGTGATGCAAATTTATATTATGCTATTCTTCCACCAAGATATTTGTTTTTGCTCTGTGCATAGTGGTCAGTAAGAAATAAAGAAAAAAAAGCACAAAAAATATCCCACCTCCCTCCTTTTTCCCAATGTCTCTGTCATCCATATAACTAATTTTTGAGTAAAAGCTTCTTTTATCACCTCAGTTAGCTTGTTTACATATAATAGGCACTGCTGAGTAGTACATTTGGTTAATGATTATCTTTTACATATTGATATTAGTACCTGAAGTGGGAACATCTCATTTCCTGAATATGATTACCATTTTGAAATCTTATGCACAGGGGAAAAAAACCAATTCTATAAATTAAACAAGAAGTTCTTAGAACTTATATCCCCCAGTTCACATCCAGATACTAATGCATCTCATTTACTTTGTTGCTATTCCCTTGAGTTATCTGTGTCACACAGACCAGTCTTGCATGTCATGTTAACTATCCACTGAAAAAAGCTAGAAGTGTACTTGTAACAGTGCCCTAAGCTAGCATACAAGGTAGGTAGAAGAACATAAAAAATTCATCACTGTTACATTTCAAGTTGCTGGGATATTTTAATTCCAATAGGACAGAGCCCATGTCAGCTAAAGATGGAGCTATAATTAAACTGATACGGCATTCACAATTGCCTCGAAACCTGCAGTAGTTGTCATATGTTTCTTTTCCCCATCTTTAAACTATATGGAAATCAATTATCTCAACAAACCAGCTGTAAGGACTGTATGCCAACCACTTACACTTGAAGTGAATAAATTATTTGAAATTCATTATTGATGTGAACAACTCTCCAAGATTTAAAGCACCAGTCCATTTTCTGTGCTGAGATTCACATGGAATTTTAACAAGTTCAGCATTATCCTCCGTCATAAATTCATATAGCAAACTGTTATGCAAATAGCTAGAGTTCAGGGATTGGCGAGCTGTGCACATAAAATTATGCTTCAGATGACAAAGTGCCCATGAGTTAATGGTTCTGTACATTTAGTGACAAATTTGTTCCTGATTTACCCCAGAGTGACAGACACAGGGTAAAAGGGGGACATCAGAGACTGAAAATACCATTTGTGTGTCAAGGATGTTAGCAACCTGGAGTGGTGATAGGCACTGGTGTCTACAGGATATGAAATTGAGTTGATGTGATGTCATTTTGGCTCTACTGTAACCTGGTTATCTCTTGCCAAGACTTCATGTATGATTAGTCAGCTCGGAGAGGACAGCAAGCCTTATCAGGCACACTTCCTGACATTCCTGTCAACTTAAGAAATGTGGTTAAGGAATTTAAGATGAGGTGTCACATCTTCATATCAAATCCCATTGAGTCACCACCTACAAGTTTGAAGACTCCTTCTAAAAGTATTAATGAAAAGAAAAAATGAAGTTTAGGCTGGATTTGACCTTGTAATGCATTTTACATATTATATCCCTCTAGGTTAGTGTCTTTAATTTGCATGCATTTTCTCTGTACACATAGAAATAATTGTTATTCAGGCTGTGAAAAAAATAATATTCATTAATACTAATGCAAAAGCATGTTCTGAGTTAACTGACTTCTAGTCTGTAGAATAAGGCAACCTTTTATGTGCCTGAGCAATTTTAAAAGAAACTCCTGTGTAAAAAGCTTGCAATCCCATATATTTAACGAGAACTATATTTGGAATGGTTAATAGACAGATTAAAATACTAAGCATAACAATATTTTTTCATCTCTTCAAAGGAAAAGCTTGTACAATGTAATATTCACACTGTATACAGACTCTTTCAAGTTTCTTTTCAAAAGCAAGTTAGCAGCATGCTATTTTTATGCCATTACATTTGTCCAACTGCACAATTTGTATTAATAAAGGCAGTTGCATTCTCTTCCTTACAGTGGGGCTCAAAGTTAAAATTCATTGCTAAGCCAAAAAGATTCCTTATATGCTTCAGACCAAACCACTGCATAAACAAGGCACAGTAAAGAGTCTGTCTATAGACTAATATCTGGAAGACTGAACATACATAAATACCCAGTTTTTCAGCCATTGCTATGTTATTCTTCCAGGTATTTAAGAGCCTGGTAGGCTCCAGGGTCTTCTCAGGCAGCATACAACTGCCTCACAGCCCTTGATGAGAAGCTTATACAGTTCCAAGTTCTGACACACAAGGTACCCATTCCTTTAACACCATTTTTCCCAGTGTGTGTATCTGTACTTAGTAAGCAGACATGGGAGAAATAATTCGACCTAGCACAAACGTTCATGATCTCTTTATACAGGGATGATACTGGTGCTTGTGATGCAGAAGACACATGAACTTTATAAGCATGTCTGAGAGCAGCTACAGAAGATGGTAACCATCTGCAAAAGCCCTACTGAAAGGCACATAATGCTTTTATTATATGATAGCCTTAGCTCTTGCATCACTGAGCAGAGCACTAATAAACTTTTTTTTTACAACTTTTCTAATTTATTTTGTTGATTTTGCCTTTCACAAACTATTTGGTTGAATAGTTCTACAAGTGATTTTTGCTTTACCAAAGTCAGTTTGTGATGCTTGAGGATATGTCCCCTGAAATCTTGGTCCCCAATTCAAATGCATTACTTGCCAAGACTATTTTTATTTTTACTAACTAAATTACTAATTTAACATTACTAACAAGACACAAACAGGAAGAACAAGTGGGAACACTTTACACAGAGCTAGCTTATGGCCTTCAGTCTGAACCTATGTAAACCTTAATCTGACTACATAAATTATGAATCGTCTCTCCTCCTGCAGAACAATAATTTAACTTTGTAGATCTTTCAGTCTATAAGCAAGTATGAGAAGAGAGGAGTGAATTTATGTTTTAGACAAAAGTAACATTTCCAAATTCTTCAAGGTAAATAGGTCAAAAATATTACCAGATCTCGCATACTTGGAACTGAGAGCTGGGTTGATTTCAGCTGATATACCCCTATTTTTCTGGGAATACACATTTATCTTTATAGACGATGAGGCCTAGTATTTATGTGCCAATATTATCCTTGAAATTGCTACCTAGCAGCAAACTACCTTTACAGTTCCTTATAATTTACAACACCAACAGTTTTGTTAAAGAGAAGGATGTGCACAAAATTCTTAACTGCCAGTGCCTTGTAGTCCCACAGGCTCTTGAACAAGGTTGCAAAATAAGTTTCCTCACTTATCTCACCAGTGAGACTCTAAGCATGCTTATGCCATCTACAGTTATCAAGGAATAACCATAGCCGTTATTCCATACACATCTCAGAAATGCCCTCCTCCCCTCCCCCCCACCCCCACACACACACTCTGAAAGAGTCCTCTGGTAAGAATACTCATAACCCAACTGTAAACCTGCTTTATGGAAATAACTCCCAAGTTTTCATTCCTAAGGAATCAATTAAACAAACAGATGGCTAGTAAATGATGGAAAACCTTCTTGCTGGAATTGTCCTACTACGTGTAGATGATTAATAACTTAATGGAGAAAGGAGTGAAACGTGTGTGTGGGAGAGAGAAGATTGGACAGGGGAATGCAAGAGAGAAAGCAAGAGTGGGAAAAGGCTAGAGTGGGGGAAGAGACAGAGAAGCTTTATGAGACAACAAAAATGATACTATAGGACAGTGATTAAGATGTGGAAGGTAGTAATATGGGAGATGAAGGATCATGGTAGTGAACTTCAGTTCAGGATAAGATGCAGTTCATCTGAATGTGAGTGCCTAAATTTGACATCTAGCCTATGCATTGCCTAGGCTTACCTTGCAGTCAAGCAAGTGAGATAGGCATCCCCAAAGAGCAAAGTAACTCACATGAAACTTACCCAATACAGGAGGAAGCGAGTCTGTCCTTGGGCTGAGTATTTCTTTTCTTTGACGATAGAACATATCAAAAGTCTCCAGGACAAGCTATTACCTTCTGATATCTTCCTGTAAGCTTTAGGGAGCAATTTTTATATCTGAACATCCTGTTTGGGTTTATCTCCAGATCTTAAATCAAATGACTCATTACAAATGATATTTCTTAATGTTTGCATTTTAAAAGTACATAGGATAAAGGAGTAGCTGATAATCAGTACATATTGCAAGGCACTTTGCTTTGCTGGAGACGGTATTAAGAACTTATATAGACCTTAGTCTAACCCTTATGGGGGTCAATGACAATTTTACTGATGACTTCAGTGAAAGAAAGCTCAGTACAGTACCTGCTGAGTCTTTGTCATTGTCCCAACGGAAGAGACAATTGCCTTGCAGCACATGTAATGTTTCTCTCAATTTTAAAGCTTTTTGCCTTTATCATTAGAGATTTTACTAATTCACCCTTCAAAATATTCTGAAAAATCTCCCTCCTATGTTTAGTCCAGGTTTATTTATGCACTTTATTATGTCTTCAAATGGCATTAAGGTCTCAGTTTTCAAATCTGTCTGAGAAAAAAAAAATAAATTAGACATACTAAGCTTGATCTGTAACTGAAACAATTCAACAGACCTTACTTGCAGTCAATAACAGGTATGGAAAAAAAAAAAAAAAAAAAGTGTCCTGCTCTAGATGGTCTTTTTTTGAGAGTTAGGGACAAAGAAAAGTCTTTAAAATTCACTTCCAGCACACTTGTTGTTCATAGTAGTGAGTCAAAAATGAATGTTCACATTATCTTTCACTGAGGTGCGACTAGAAGAAGGTGCTAGGAAAGGGGACCTTCTAAATAGGACAGGTGAAAACTAAAGTACTTGGAGGAAGAATGGATACAAATGAAAAGATAATAGAGATATAGAGGGAGCAATTGAAATGGATTTCTGAAATATGTACAGAACATTTATATGCACCAAGGATATGTGCTGGAATATGCCTTTCTAAATATGCAGCTTTCTGCTTATCTGAATTATTTTAATAGTTTATTATCACTTTTGAAAATAGGTGGGGGTGATACAGATTTTCACCTAAGAAGAAAAATAAGTTATTACACATTTAATAATCATAAGCTCCCCTGCAAATCCCTGTGGTTGAATAGAAGGCTTTGCAAACTTCAAAGGTTTTCATTCTAGCTCCTTCTCTTTATTTTATTTTTATTTTTTTTTTCTGTTAAAGGTTAGCCAGAGCTCTGGCAAAAGGACTTTTTTTTTTTTTTTTTTTTTTTTTTACAGACGGGTAAAGAAAGAACCTCAGGGTTCCTGGCCAGATCTGATTATGTTGTTATCTATTCCTGACTCCTGATTTTCTTGAACAAGGTCTTTCAAGGGTGTTTGCACCAAATCTATCCCCTCTGGGAATGTCTTCACCATGTCTGTGTCCTGTAAGCCACACTACTTTTTCCTAAATAGTCTAGTTCTGCAATTTTTGCTGGTCCCTTGACAATATGTCATCTTTAAAATGTCATTGCATTAACCTTTCACTATGTTTGGGGTACCAGTGTCAACTGAAGGCGCCTCCAGAAGGATGTGCATTTGATTGGCAAAGACAGAATGATTGACACTGGGCTAGTATTCTGTCAAAACTGAAGCATATCATAGTGTGGCAAAGCTATTCTGCTCAATGCCACCCATTCCCAGTCTATATGCCATATTGGTGCATTTCAGCACACTGTCAAAGAAAGCTAATAACTGGTATCAGTGATGTATGATAAAAAAGCAAACCTACCACTAACCAATGATGGAAATGGCTATACCTCAGACAGTAAAAAAAGCATTCTAAGTCTCTGCTTCTAGCTTTTTGAATGTTTAGACATACACATGTACTCTCAACTGTCTGATTCTTTAGTATAGAGCTGTAAGCTTTGAATAATTAGTAAGAAAAACCTGATCCTTCAGTCTTTATATCTCTGTCTGGGGAGTTAATGTGTGTTTCTAGATACAAGTCCTGCAGACTGTCTAACTATCAGCAACTATGATTTAGATACGTGAAAAGTTTTAAAATTTTCTGGCTTGTTATTCTCACAATTTCTGCTTTAAATCTAAAGATATGTCTCAGAATAATTAGGAAAATTAAAGAGTTAGGTAATTAATTTGTCTTTTAAAATTAACAATAAGTTCTTACCTATTTGCTTAAAATGTGTGATTTTTTTTGTACTATCCAGAGATAGTAGTATTCCACCACCTTCTCGAGTGAGAGGTTTCATTTGTATTTACTGATCATCTTGTTACATTTTGCCTGTAGTCCTTCTTGCAATGTCAATTGGATATATTATTCTTCCCCACTTACTTTCTCTCTTTTTTTGTTTTGTTTTGTTTTGTTTGTTTGTTTTTCCTTTCTTTTAGAGAATGCTGATTAATAAAACTTCTTATGGGAAACCATTGATCTCTGTAGAAAAAGCTGTCAGGAAGATTTACCGGAGGTAACAGTGAATACAACAGTGAAATATATCTACGTATGTAAGAAATGCTGTTATCTTCTGAATCAGAAAAGTTCTACTGATTCAGAAAGGATGCTGCTTCTTCTCTACACAGGAATTTATACAGACTGAAATTTTCACGCTTCCATATTGCTTCCATATTTACTGGTAATGGTTCTGTTTTGCCTTATCACCTTTTCCCAGTTCATCTGTTCAGAATATCTCTTCCCCATTGCAAGGCTGCTGTAGACCCTTTAGAGACTATTTTGAAAATTCAAAGGAACTTTGTAATACCATATTATTAAGTAATAAAAGCATATGTATGACTTGTAGTTTGTCACTACATTAATACATCCATTAATTTGTCTTCTTCCAGAAGATCTTCCAAAATATTTTAACTTAACTAAGTACCTGTTAAGTACCTATCTTTAAAATAAATATTTTATAATAAACTAAAAATGTGCATGTTTATGCTTACTAAAGATGTATAGCCTTATTATCATAGGAATTGCAGTTGCTGCTCTCATTTTTATATACTACTTAATGTCATGATTGATGGCATAAATACAGAATTTTTCAAAATTTTCCTTTACAGAGAACAGAATTCATTTTAAAAATATATAAAAAAACTTTTGTAACTAAAATTTTGGCATAAAATTTAACAAACACCCGAAAGAAATTTCACATAATTGTTCAAAGAAATCAAATTACATTTAATTCATGTTTAATGGTGTTTAAAATTCTCCATTGAGCATGGTAATATTGTATAATAAGGGCCTTTCTGAAGGCAGTTGTTGTTTAATGTGTCAAGCTTGCAGTTTTGACACCATGAATATTCTGTTGTTACCCCGTCTATTCAAGTAGTTTGAAAGTAGGTAGTATGAGTAGTGGACTAGATAGTGGGAAGAACAATATCTAGATCTAACAGCTTATCACCGCTACATAATTTTTTTCAGGATTCAACAGTCTATCACATCCCAGCTAAGAAATAACTTGGTTTTACAGTGCCATTCATGAAGAGTGTTCTGTTGTGCTTGTGGCAAAATACACTCACAGACAATTAAGAACTGATATCTATGTATAGAGGAAGATACCATCTGATGAGGGACTAATAATGATGAGCTCCGCGATAATCTGACAGACTCAAGATGTCTGTGAAGGCTTCCTGGAAATGAAAAGCAGTTCAGAAGCAGCTGGGAAAAAAAAAAAAAAAAAAAAAAAAAAGAAAAAAAGAAAAAAAAAAGTGGCCTTAAAGAGGAAAGATCTCTATGATTCAAGAGGGAAAAATCTCTGTCTTTCTGGCAGGGCTGTGGAGGGAGCCAAGAGCAACAGCAGAAAAGGGGGAATTTTTGTAAGTGGTTTGGTGAGTTCCTGCTGCTAGCTATACTACTAATCATGTTTTAGGGAGCCAAGAGCACTTTTAAGTGTTCTTATCATTTAAACTCAACAAGCAAGTAAGCAAGCAAACAAACAAGTCCTCCTTTTCCCTTTCCCTATCCCTTATGTATCCGACTGAGGGACAGCATAATGTATTCATTCTAAAATGTATTTCTGCAAAATCATTGAAAATTAGAGCTGTGTACTTTTTTTTTTTTTCTTCTTCATAGAATATGTTAAAAGGGCTTAAAAATACATCTGCCCAATAATATGAATTATTTTATTATTATTATTATTTTTTCCCAGTGGTTTGGACACTCTCTCCTTGGCATATATCGCATAGTTCCCCACACCTTCTCAACCTCAGGACTGCTGTTGTTGGCTTCCTTAGTTCCTGCCTGCCTGTTTCTCAGTCCTCTTACAGAGGATCCACAAATTGTCCATCCACCCCATGCCAATGCTCCACTCCTCTGCTATGGTACAGAAAGCAGTGTGTCCTTAGCTGCAGTTAGCATTCTCACCACTGAACCTTCTACCTATTCTTTATGCCCCGTTCAGTTCCCACATTTTTCCATGGATCCTTGGCATTTGGCACTCAGCTGCAGCACAGGGTACTTCCTATTTTTCATCAGGGAATTAAGCTCTTCTGTGGCAATTGAAATTGCACATGCAAAATATTTTTTCATGCTTACAGATTGTTCTGTCCATATTTTTAATCCCATCAGATAAGAATATAAATACCTGAAAGACTGGGTAAACTTGTGCAAACATTTTTGGGTTGCATAGTATGCAGGATTAGACTTGTAAGGTTTCCAAAACTTCCTGGTTGACAGAGTGGGAATATTTTAAAAATAACATCTTACAGTATTTTAGTGTTTCTGTTTCCTCTATTAGCCAAAAACAGGAAATGCAGAAGCATGTGAATCTCAGGTTTTGCTAAACTTCAGAAAAAAGGTTCAGAGAGACAATGTTAAAAAAAAAAAAAAAAAAAAAAAGAAAAAAAAAAAAGAAAGACCAGATTAGAAGCTAGTTTCTATTTTCGCCTAAACCAGTTCATCCATCTGCTTTATCCATCCTTCAAAAACAACACTGCCTGGACTATTTTGCATATTTGTAGTGTCTGATTGAGATAATATGCAGAGAGCAGACATGTTCCAAAATAGGCTCATGTTCCTTGTGTAACCCAGCAAGTGAACATCCTGACATGCAATTATTTGTTTTTCTCTCTTTACCGGTGCAAAACATTTGGATAGTGAGGTTTTAATTTATTTCCATTTACAATGTTACCTAAGGACATCTCTTATCTGAGAAGAGCATTACCATTCAAAAGAACGTTTTCTGTCTTTTAATAGTTGCCTGTTCAGTGCTAGTTACCTCATTGCACATATAAAGTTAAAGTTAGGATTGTTTCTTCTCGTGTGTACCACTGTACCTTGACCAACAATGAGTTTCTCATGCCATTCTATTACCACTTCCACAGCTCTAAAGAAGGCGCCACCTAACCTTTACATTAGCATTTATTATTATGATGTATTCTACTGTCTATCGGTTAACTCTTTCACCTCACTGCTGTCATACTACATGCTCAAGTGAAGCACCACTATAAAAGAAATATACTCATAATATTTTATCCTATTTTTCTAATTAACCTATCACATATTTTGTTGTTGATTTTAAGATTTATAATTATTTTTTCTTCTCTTTATTCTCATCTTGAACACTTATGTCTTCTTACATTTCAGGGAACTTGACCAAACATTTTTCCAACACTCCCATCCAGCTGCTCTTATAGATATAGAAACCATTCTTGGTAAGCTGTGCAATGGGGATAAGAACAACAAAGAATCTCTGCAACTCCTCTGCCCATTGGTGTTTGTGTGATTAGTAAAATTTCACTATCTTCAAACCAGGATGTGTTTAAGATCCGACACTGTTACTTGAGATAATTTTATGAGGTCTGGTCCAGAAATGTTCACTCAAACAGGTTGCTCAGAGAAGCTGTGGAGTCTTCTCCTCTGGATATATTCAAAACCCACCTAGATGCAATCCTGTGCAACACGCTCTAGGTGACTCTGCTTGGCTGGGAGTTTGGACTAGATGATGTCCAGAGGTCCCTTGCAACATCAAACATTCTGTGATTCTGTGATTCTTTGTGATAGTGTTACTTTCTGAAAACTGCATAAAGCAAATCATATTGAAGAGATGTGCCCTTATCAAGAGACAGCATTCAGCAATATTCAATAGCATATTACATATATCAATATGCATATCAATACATATATTGTAATATCAATATTACATAGAAGCAAGTACAATTTTATCAGTTAATCTGGACTGATTTGTTTAAACATCTTGCTGACATAGGTATAAAAAAAACAAAAGGAGTGAACAGAAATGCAAGATACTTAAATGGTTAATAAAATATCTTTAAAAGAACACCACAAGTTTTAGAAAACTTGCACATAAAAGTTCTCATCTGGGCATGGCTTGAACATCTGAATTCAGAGGTTAACATCTTTCTGAATGTTAAAAGCACCAACAGGGTTTTAAATGAAATGCCTTTTTAACCACAGACAAGGCTTTTTGGAAAAATATATAATAAATATTCAGTCTTACATAATTGATGGCAGCAGCTAATATTGGTCTCATTATTATTGTCATTTAATTATAGTGTAATTCTCTCTAATATTTTTTCAATGTAATTTAACAAGTTATATGTCATCTGATAGTATCACAAAATGTGCCATTACCCAAGCAATTGGCAGTTATGCTGTTTTAAAAAACATTGGCTACCCGACAGCATGATTTATACAGGTGTGCAAAAAAGTAATAATGCAAAATATACTTTTGCTAAATCACTGTGCAAAAAAAAAAAAAAAAGGAAGAAAAAAAGGAAGGAAGAAAGGAGGAAAGGAATACAGGAAGGGAGGAAGGAAGGGAGGAAGGGAGGAAGGGAGGAAGGAAGGAAGGAAGGAAGGAAGGAAGGAAGGAAGGAAGGAAGGAAGGAAGGAAGGAAAAGAAAGAGAGAGAGAGAGAAAGAGAGAGAAAGAGGAAGAGGAAAAGGAAAAGGAAAAGGAAAAGGAAAAGGAAAAGGAAAAGGAAAAGGAAAAGGAAAAGGAAAAGGAAAAAGAAAGAGAGAGAAAGAAAAAGAAAAAGAAGAAAAAGGAAAAGGAAAAGAAAAAGAAAAAGAAAAAGAAAAAGAAAAAGAAAAAGAAAAAGAAAAAGAAAAAGAAAAAGAAAAAGAAAAAGAAAAAGAAAAAGAAAAAGAAAAAGAAAAAGAAAAAGAAAGAAAGAAAAGGAGTTCTTTAGTCACAACAGTGTGTTGCTTTAATAGTCAGAGAGACTAATTGTAGTTAAGGTCAGAAGGGCCATCATCGCATCTCTCCTTCTGGTGATGTCTGCCTATAGAGAGACAAGTAGGCAAATTTAGTGTTTACTTCCCCAAACTGCTGCAGACTTACTTTGAAGCTGTACAGGCAGAGCTCTAGTGGTAAGACCCTCATTCTTTGATAAAACATGGATATTTCAAAATTTCTCATGAAGAACTATTTAAAAACACTCAAGGTCATTCATAATATCCCAATTTGATGTTAATGTTTTATTTTGTGAGGTAATATATAATCCATTGTATTAGGGAAAATATAATACATAAGTGAAAAATCATTTCAAGTGAAAAATGAAACCCCAAAAATGTTGAAACGGATTATTTTGAAATTTTCTCCTGTGTTTTCTTTCAAAAAGAAAATTTAGGTGAAATCAAGTAGAGTGTTTGCTGTGCTATTTGGTTTCAGTGGAACCACAACTTCTGAAAGAGGTAGCTCTTTAAAAGTCCCTATGGCCAATCTGTGGGATGAAGATCCTGTCTCTCTTTGCTTGCAAACCTCCCTCTGCCCCAGACCCCTCTGAACAGCAGCAGTCTCCAGCAGCTCACAGCTCTGCTGTCTCCTCAACATTCTGCCTTCAGCCCACCACCATAACTTAACATAACTTAGATAACTTACTTACATAACTTAGAAAACCCTCTTCTCCGAAGAGCTGTGCTCCACAGCGAAAAAATCCTTCTTCAAAAGCAAACCAGAACAACAACAAAAAATGCAATCCTGATCTTTAAGGAAAGCCTGGAAGCTTTTATTTGTTATCATGGCTGAAAAGTTTAGGTAGCAGCTTCATGTTCCCATGACTCACAGGAAAAGACAGTAGTGTCACACTAGTATTACCACTAAAAATAACTGACACATGTAAAAATAAATAAAACACCACTTTATCTGATATCTTTTAACAACGAGATGAATACTTGTGCAGTAGGTGGTAAGCTGAAACACATCAGATTTGATATGAGAACACTTAACTTCATGGGGACTGAGACAATAATGCTATACAATCATGTCTCTAGGGTCTAATTTGACTGTAAGATTTAAATAACAATTCTATATCCCACTTGAATGTGTTCTGCTCAGCAGGAAGGCAGCAGAAACTTCAAAGTTCAGAAAGTGTATGCGAAAGCTGTATGCTCACTTGTAAATGTCTTCTTTTACATCTGGCAAAGTCATTGCAAAAGTAACCAGAAACTTCATTTGTCATTTGGTCCTTAAATGGTCAGGAAATGAACTTGAGCTTTTCAACACCCACATTTCTGCCAATGCTGTGAAAGATTTTTTGTTTGTTTGTTTTTGTTTTTAAGGGTTAAATACTAATTGCTAAAATTATCCCATAAATCAGATCACTAGTCTATTTAGCTGTACAAGGGGAAAGGTTTTCACACACACAATTAAACCAGGCATATGTCAGATATAGGCAGTTAATTTTTCCAACACTGAGAAATTTAAAAAAATCACAGACTGCACTGTGTTGCAGTCATTTTGCTTTTGCCATGTATCTCCCTAACTGGATATCAGTCAAACCTTGTTTGCCATCTGATGGAAAACAGGATTCATAGTTTTTGGTTAACATCTGACTGGGGGGAAGGAGATTGATAAATCTAGGTAAACAGAGTGCATGGAAAATGGATAAAAAAAATAAGAAAGAAAAAGAAGAAATACTTGAAATCATGACTTATATGAGGAGTGTCTATCTTCTCCTTTTGTTAACCTTCCACAAACTTTTGAATGGAAAGAAACTGTGCGAACACTGAGTGAGATAAGAACATATATCTGCACAAGTATTTTAACCAGGTTAGTTTGTGTGGAATTTCCAAGTCAGAAAAAGAAGTAAGGTGATTTGAGACCTCAGGGTTAGTACTGATTTTCTCTCATCTCTTTCATATCATCTTCCTTTTTGCTTTTTGTAAGGATGAACATCCACCACTGTAGGTGTTCAGCAAAGGATGTTTCTACCTCGTATTGGATAAGATCTTAAGCAATTGCATGATGTGTCAGCTTGAAAATAAAAGAGTCAATTCCTTCTAGTGCTGCCCAGTGAATTTTGTTAACTCCAGGAAACAGCAGAAGCTCTGTCTACTACTCCTGTTTTACCTCAGAACACAAGCCTGGACACTTCCTGACCTTTCCTTCCTACCCGTGTGCCACCAGGTAGCTCAGACATCCTCCTGGCAAAAGCCATCAAGGTCAGAGGTTGGGGAACACCTGCTCTGTGGTCTTATGCAGGAAGGTGATTTTGCAATAGGGTGGCAGATCTTAGCTAAATTGGCCAGCATTTGAATTAGCTGCTTACCACTAGAAGGTTCCTGCAAGGTCTTCCAGCTCCAATCTTGCAGAAGATGGTCCAAGGTCTGATCTAACACAAGCATGTGCAGGGATAAGGTTGGAGAAGTGGGAATGCCTGAGGAGCCCAGTGAATGGGCATGGAAGCAGAAAGCTTTTTGCCTACTATATCAGCTCCAACCTCACAGCTGCATTCACCAGCACATCACATTCATTCAAAACCCAGGGCTTCACAATCCTTCAGTGGCATAATCCTTACCTTATTTTACACTTTATCACGCAAACTCTCTGCTTTACCTCTGCACATGCAGTAAATCTTCATGACATTTTGAATTAGCTTTAGTACTGAAAAGGAACTTTTTTTCTTTGTGGAAGCAGATGTGCCTGTGTAGAAAGAAGACACAGAAGTGGTTGTGGAGGGATTCTGTGGGGGCTCTAACACCAGTTTGCCCAGAGTTTGACCCTACATGCTACATGACCCTAGCATAGTACCAGCACATGTTAGAATGAAAATGGACTAAATAAACAAGAAAAATCTTTGTCAAAGTTCTTTTTCCCTTACTTTAGCTTTTTTTCCTTCTCCATTTTTATTTCATTTTTTATTGTTTTCTACTTTTATACACTAATTTCCATGAAAGTGTACAGACACTTGTACAGAAAGTGTACAGACACTTGCTCCAACAAAAGTACAGCCATTGCAATTTATAAATATTACTTTTTTTTTTTTGTTTATACTGTTGCATACTTAATACCTCTTTGCAATCATGCTAGTCCACACATTGTAGATGACCACATCTCTTACATGTCTATGAAGACTTTTTTTATTTATTTTGTCTTCAACAAAACATCCAGCATACTGATGACAGCAAATAAAAACTCAACTTTATTTTTTCTGCTTAAAAGGTGAATGCAATGGCATAGTTGCCCTAATTTTACTGGAGGCATCATACTTTTTTCTTTCGCACTGAAGGGGAAAAAAAAACAAGAAGAAGAATATATATCACTCAGTGAAGGGTATTAGAAATTGGAAGAAAATATTTATTAAGTGGAATAAAGACTAGGCTGCAGGTAAGTCTGTCTTGGCAATCAAGGAACATTTGAAGTTAAAATAAAACAACTCAGAATCTGAGCTGAGTTTGCTCTTGCTGTGTATATCATTAAATCAAATTGTAGTTCATTCCACATAAGTGGAGTATGCTGACTAGTGTCAGGATGCTTTGGAAAAAGAGGTACAAAAACCCTGCCCTGAGTTTTCAGCCAGGTGAAGGTGTTGACTTCAGGGTAATGGCCATGTAAATAACAGGAACTGAAATAACCATATACTCATAATAGAAGGAGCCAACTGTGTGTAAGCATGAGAGACTGAACTGTTGTCACTATTGTGAATTTCTGAAATAATATAAAAGCCCAAGGAGCATGTGTTTTTAAATTCACCCAGGCAAAGATAGTGTCATATGTCTAGAGAACAGCAACTATATCAAATGAGAGAAAGAAAAAAAAAAAGAGAGAGAGAGAGAGAGAGAGAGAAAATTCAGACAAATATTGGTTCATTAACCTAACCTGTAAAGCACATAGGGTCTTAGAACAGATTTTGAAGGAACAGATAAATAAAGACATGGAACTGAAGGAAATATTAGATATAGTGTGGTAGGAAATATAATAAAAAGATCTAGGCAGACCAACTTAATAGCTTCCTTCGATAAGATAGTTGATTTTCTAGACAAAAGAAATGGAGTCGATCTCATCTATCTAGACTTCAGTAAAATGTATGGTATGGTGCCACATGGGAAATTATTTGTTAAGCTGGAGAAGATAGGGATTAGTAGAGGAATTGAAAGATAGGTAAAAGACAGTCTCAAAGAAGGACAGCAAAAGATAGTGTTGAAAGGAAAAGTATCATGAGGGTTACCAGTTAGCAGTGGAATTATTTATGGATCAGCCTTGGGTTTGATCTTCTTCTTATTTCATTTATGACCATGACACAAATATTAGGTGATACTAATCACCTAATATTGATGTGGTCTATGCAGTATCACCAGATGTGGTGATACTGCATAGACTGGCACTATCAATACAAGAGAGAGAGGGGATATCATGCAAAGAAAGGCTGGATGACAGTAAAGACAGGTGTAATAAGACTGGGATGAGAAGCAGTATTTTGAAGATAATTAAGTTAGTCGCTTACCCCCAAATGGAGACAAAGCAGTTGGAAACTAATAACAAAAATCAGGAACTTGTTAGAAAACTCTGAGCTGGAGAGGGACCACATGTTAATTCTCATTCACAGCACAACTTGGAACACCCAGTGAGAAGCTGCTGTTAAAAAAAAAAAAAAAAAAGGCACCTGAGGTCTTGGAATTCATCAAGAGGTATTTTTTAGGTAAATAGAAGAGGACTAGATCCATCATGAAAGCCACTGGTGAGACGCCACCATAAGCATGGATACTGTCCTGTTACAAAGTCTCAGAAAAAATGTATTTAAACTGGACCAGATTGGTACTGTCCAAGAGCTTCTAGCTGAAAGAATGTGAACAAGATTTTAAGTCTCAAAATATCGTCTTACTACTTCATAATGAACACGTGCAGCCTCACTTCTGAAAAAAAAAAGTATTGCAAACTTTAATGAGAAGAGAGAGTAACGTAAAAAGCACCTTTAAAAACCCTCTGTAAAATTATTGGAACAAACCTGCTTTTGTCCTACTTTTACAAGCAACGCACAGAACTCTTCCCTGGAATAGAATTCGTTTCTCATATCCACAGGCTCCACAGAAGACAAATACTTATTCTTTCCAGCTGCAGCACCTAACAAATCTGGGCCATATGCTGCTATAGATTTTAAGATTATTTTCTCCGATATGGGAAGTTTGGCATAAATTGATGGTGTGATATATCCCTGTTGCTGTTGCATGGCAGTAGATGAAAGCAGGGTTGGTGTAAAACTATAAAGTCTAGCATTTGCTTATGTGGATGATTTGCCATTTCTGGACAGGCACCCCAAAATATCTGTGTCACTCAGAGGGCAGATTGAAGCTGAAATAAAGTAGACACATTTAAGTATATCATTTTCATTCATTCACTGTGAGCAGAAATCCTACTATCAACCTTCTAACTGACATTCTCTCTGCAGAGTTTTGTTGCTGTTTAAGAAATCACACAGAGATAATTAATACACTATATTATATTTTGATGGCTTAGATTCTTGTTTCTCTTGTTTTAAAGATAAGCCATTGCAAAGGGAAGAATGGGAATGCAAAGACAGCATTCATCAGAGAAGTGAACTGAGACAATATCTTAAGGAAAAAAAAAAAAAAAAGCCTTTTGGGCACACTCTAAGATAAACACTCCTTTTAGGTAATTTTCTTAGAATACCAAACTTTACAGCAAAATTAAATTGATCAACAATAATTTGTCATCATTCAAGAAAGCAAGCCAGGAAAAAGAGGATTTCCAATATCTATCCAAAGAGACAGCTGTAGTCAACGGATTTATTTATAAGAATATTATTTGGTAGCAAGGAACTTACCATGGCTGAATGTAAAAAAGTATTTTTGATGAGTTAAAGAGATTAAAAAAAATCAGGCAGATTTTGACAGAGAATGGTGTGTAAATGAGAGGTGTTATCAGTCTGAATCTGGCAGCTCCATTTTTGTTATGGTGAAAAATATCAGTATTATTTACTAAGAAGATTAGGGCTGAATTGGAAGAGAGGCTGGTTGTTGTGTGGAGATTGAGATAAGATAAAGGATTTTACCTTCTATGCACAAGCCAAATGCAATACACACAGGACTGTTATCTCCAGCTCAGGCCTAGCAGAGGTATATTAAGATGTACATTGTAATTACCGGTGGCAGGAGTAGATTTCATAAAGACTATTTTAAACCCTAATAAAACGCTGGCCTTTAATTATACAGCTTTGAAATATTTTTCTCAGTTAATTGCAACAGGAAGAAACAAAAACAAAAACAAAACAAAAAACACAAAACACCATCTAATATTTGAAACTGATTCTTGCAGAAAAAGCATGAGCAGTGCAGACAGTATTTCCCTGCTTCATTCTGTGATTTGAATCACAGAGACAACTGAGACTGCTAAACACCTTCCTCATTTTCCTCCTGTTATCCAGAAAGCAAGATTAGCAAGGACTAGAGAAGGTGGGGGCTGGAAGGGGAGGAAGAGTAAATCTTCTTTCCATGACATAATTAATTAGTTCCAAAAATGAGCCATACACTCATGAATCACTCCTGGTTGGTGGTGACAGTTCCAGGTCCCCAGTATGCAATGGTGTGTGCGACAGGCTGAGAGAGACAATATCATTTTTATCACTGAGAAGTATCCAAAGGAGAAGAGCAAACCATGAAAGTTTTATGTTTAGCACAAGGCCAGTTTGGGTTTGTGTAAGAGCTCACAAGAGATTGACTCTGTCAATAAGCAATTCTCCCTGTGGAAACAAATCTGGTATTCTGGGGGAAAACAAAACAAACAATCAGAACATCCACTCCTCTCCCCTTACCCCCACCCCTTACTCTTCTTGAAGATATTTGTTATTGTTTTATATCCCATAACAGCAGTATACCCCACAGCAATCCCCTTTGGATCTTAAGATTGCAATATTAATAAACATAGAAGGGCACGAACTTCAGGCTGCCCAGGGATTCCTGTACATCTCCTCCAAGCTTCCATTTCTGCTTCTGCTAAGGGGAACATTTCCACCCTGTTTCAGTTCTTTCAGTGATGATCACTTGTGTTCCCACTTCTTCAAAATGGAGAAAATTTCTATGTTCAAAACCTCACAAAAACACTTCCATGGGGTTAAAGTCCAAAGTTATTTTGTGATTTCCATTTTCACATCAGCAAAAAAAATATATTATGTGCACATCTCTATTTCTTTTTGTTAATTCAACAGCACAAACATGTAATATAACAAATGTATGTGGCCATTAGCCCATCCTCTGTGTAGTTTACCCTTCATGCAACTAAAGCCAAAATAAATCCCCTTAGACTTCACAGTCCTGAAGAATATATTTTAGTGCGTTTTAGTGATACATTTCTGCTGGAAATTATGGAGACTGTGCTTGCTTACACAGCTGGCTTTTCATGCTGTTACTGTCATAAGCAGCTAATTAAATTATTACTGACTCTCTACTGCTCAGTGAGTTGCTTTTGGTAACACCACATCATAAGACCTTCAGTTTTGCTGTTTGTATAAGGCTGCATCATCTCACACAGCTACCTCAGTCCAATTCCTTGTAACCATGGTGAAGAATATGATGGGATATTAATGGATTAATAATTGTATCATGAAAGAAAAATCCTGTGTAAAAACAAAGTATTTTTCATGAAGACACAACAGAGATACATTGCATCTAAAAACATGAACAATTCACTATTTTTCTGATGCACCTTTCTCTCTACATACACAGTGGGGATCCATTCTTGTGTGTGTGGTGGAACGGTATCTGAGAAATAGGCTGAGGAGGGGCACCAACAGGGATCTTGCAAAATCCTTTGGTTTCCTTTCTTTGATCTACAAAGTTCTGTTTCCCCATATTTAATGGAACAGACCCTGAAAAACATCAGCCCATGCAACTAAGCTTTCCTTTATGTGGAATTAAAAACACCTATAAACACTGAAGTCTACAGGTTACTAGAGACTCAGCAATTACTAATGACTCAGATACAATGATCAAATCTGAGCAATAGATCACTACAAATGGAGAAGGAAAAATTTTCTGCAAATGTTCCCTAAAGAATGCTGGACTTCAGAGCTCTGCCTACAATGCCAATATTTGGATGCACCAGGTCTCCACTGCTGTGGTCTACTAGTCTTAGAATTAGTTGAGGTGCTAATTTGTAGGCAGGGGCTACAAATTATAGACAGCTGGCCAGGACAGGAATTGCAAAGAAAACATTTGCTCATTATTGCTATATGCATATGCTATATGCTATTTTGTTTACGTCTGGCCTTTCAAAGGTGATCTGAATATAGTGTATGTCTTGGTTTAAATGTTAAGTCACACTTGGTTTTGTCTATGTTAATAGCAAAAGTATTCCAACAGTGGTGGTAGGCCATAGTGGACCACTGCAGGCAACTGCTGCTGGGTAATGTCATTGCTGGAAATACATCCAGTACATCAATACAGTCAAATTGCACTCTGACTCCTTCCTTGTCCCTGAGCCAGTACAGCTACTTCCCTTCTCCCATTGGCTAGATGGCAATATGGCTTTGAAAGTCTGGCCCTGAATCAGTTTTGTAAGAATCATATTTAAACAGAAGTAGCAAATAATTCATTCAGCTTCATAAATGCCCTGAATAGATAAGGCCCAGATTCTGGGTGTCAAGAGGTCACACAAATCAACAAAGTGATGCTCTTTTCCTGTGCTTCCAGCCAGTTTACTCTGAACTAAAACTGCAGTGTACTAATAGGCTTGGATCCATTAGAATCGCTCACAGTTCATCTTCTTTCTTAGTTGCTGGTAGCCAGGCAGTGTAGAAAATCCATTGCCTGTGCAGTAAATACTACACTCTGCTGTAGATGAGTCATCCATCCATGAACATAATGCTAAACACAAAAATGATACAGTGCTTTTGTAAACTGGATAAATTGCACTTTAATGTGCTTTCTGGAAAATGACCATTTAGAAAACAAATGCATTTGTTTGTTCCATGGTCAGAAGTAAGTACCTATAGACTTCTTGCAATGTAGAATGTATTAAGCTTACCTTTAAAAACTGAAGAACTAAAATACTGCACTTTACATTAAAGGCAAAGCCACAAGCAAGAAAAAAATATTGTAAGACCAGAGGAATATTTATAAATCCTTAGCTGTATTTACTTTTTTTTTTTAACAAAAGTGACTGAAAATGATAATTTTCTTCAATTAAAAATAATAAATTCCAAAAGCAATATGTATAATAGCTTTAGTGCTTTGGGGTAACAAAAAGCTGCTGATGGAAGTGTAAATAAATAAATATCCCTTAGGCGAAGCCTTCTTGTCATTTCACATTACAATATTTCTTTCCAGACCTTTCTACAATTAATGCTAATGAGCTAGATGTGAACAAATACCCAGCCAAGACACCAGCTCCCCTTCAGGATGATAGCAAGTAGAAACCATATGACCTAAAAAGTTTCAGGAAAAAAATACTTTCTCAAAAACAGAAGAAAACAAAACCCCAGCTACCCAAAACTGCTACAGAGAGCACAGGTATTTGTTCAGGATAAATGTTTGCTGCAAGTTAGAAGGCAACATTAAGGGTGTCTGAGCAGTACAGACTAGATTTAAGATACCCTTTTTCCAGGGATCACTGAAGTGTATTTTTACATTAAGCATTAAAAGTTATGGAAAATGAGTTTCTTACATATTACTATCAAATATAATTTTCCTAGTATATTCTTGATGGTTAATTGACATTAAAATTACAATTAAAAGCTCTGTAGGTCACTGAAAATTCCAAAAGTGAGCTATATTCCTTATTCCTCCATATTCCAAAAGTCAGTGATATTCCTTATGACTGAAAGTCAATCTTTGGTTCCTTTCTTCACCTGAGAAAGTGCAGCTGCAGTAAGGATTTTTACTTTCAGTGTCTCGCACATAGCACATTAACGCATTGGATCACCACAAGGAGCCTGGGAGCTCAGTGAAATCACAGGATGCTCTCTTCTCTTTGATTACACTCAGCCTTGAACCAAGGATCCTGTCAACCATGCACTTTATGTGTGGCACTGAGCACCCGTTATTCTTTGCAGATTTTGTGGTGCTTGGAGCATTCAGTATCTTGCAAGAAAAGGCCTTTAAAAAGAAAATTGTTTTTCTTTCCTCAAAACAGAGCTTTTGTGCTGGAAACACAACATACATAGCTGTTGCATTTCTATGAGAGCAATACACTGAAATTTGAATAAAATATATAAAGACAGATAACTTGGTTGAAGCAATTAAATCTTTCTAGTATGATAAATACATTAAGCATGATTAAATTCATAATCCTCAGCACAGGAAGAAGATTTGGAAAAAAACAAAAAAACAAAACAAAACAAAAAAAAAACAGAGAATGAATGGTTGCAAAAACCTAGGAATACTTAAATGTAATTTAAGCTCACTTTGTTTCTATTTTGGAATTTCTAGTGACTTGTGAAGATAGCAGTTTTAACCTTAGCTACCAAAGTTATTTAGTATGCTAAAGTTGTCTCCAAAATTTCCTGACTCCACATACACACACACACACAAAGAAAAGAAAGAAGGAAAAAAAAAAAAAAAAAAAAAAAAAAAAAAAAGATATCTCAAAGGCCATAAGGCAGAAATCTTGTTTCTAACTTTGGCTGAAAGTAACAATGTTGGTCGTGTTTTTGTGGGCTCAATGTGCTGTTTGGTTGCTGCAGAAAAAGAGGATTCCTTACTGTTCCAGCTATGATTACATGCTCTGATACTATCTTGATGGCTTTAGGAGACATCCATGTGTGCAGTGGGGTGCGACTGGTTGACACAAAATAATTTTTTTTCCAATTTGTTCCATGGTGACAGTAATTCAGACAAGAAGATGATTTTGTGTTCTACTGTTACCTTCTACCTATCCAATAATTCGAAGATAATACAATGGATATTTACAAAGATTTTTCTTCATACATATATATATTTGTAAATTCAATAAATGAAATATAATTGCTCATTTAAAAAAGATTCTGCTGTGCACAGAATTATTTACTCTACAAAAATATTGTCTTTATATATATTTTTAATATATTTATGTGTAAATGAACTATACGGCAAATAAGAAACTTGATATTTTTCATGTATATGCATGTCATTTCTTAAGTAACCTTCTTTTTTTTTTTTTTCCTATAAATATGAGCTGTGACTTTTGACATGCACTGAGCACCTCTGACACCTAGTTCTTGGCAGAGGGTTCTCAGAAGAACCTTAAAAACTCAACATTTAACTGGGTTGGCTAAACAGATTTCTAATTTACACCAAAGAACAATGTGTGTCTTGGAAGGACAGAGTAATTTCAGTTATTGAATTACGTGCCCTTGTCCTCAGTTTTAGTAAAATGCAATGAGGTTTCTGGGGAAAATAGTATTCCCAAAGAATTATGAAATAAAAAAAGCATGCCTTTTCCAGTGTCAGTAATGTGGTTCAGCTAAGGGCTGAGCACTCCCTAAAAGGCGTTGAGTGTTTCCAAATCTTTACAGGTTTTAAACCTGTAAAAGACATCTCCGGTAAAATTGCTTAGGAAATAGTTCCACCAATAAATGTCTAACTCCAAACGCAGCTATCAGTAACATTTTAAAACAAATGTTGTTAGGGATTTTTTATTGAATGACAGAATCTTTCAAATTTTCAACCCTGTGGGGTCCTTACATCTTGCAAATGTGAGTAATAAACAAACAAATGTATTCAGTGAAGTGGAATGATATAACAGCAGTCAGCCTTTCCAATTGCTTCCTCTGATTTATGGTTGTTATATCAGATTTATCAGAATGACTCATCTCTAATCCAGACTTTTTAGGCTGTGAAGAGATCCTCAGCCACATTCTTTGGATACCTGAAATAAAGTCATATGACAAAGATTGATCAGCAGCATACTGAAAGATTTACACTTCATTTTCTTTTTCTATTGGGCTGACATACATTTTGAACAAACACAGAACCTTTGCTACCCCATGCATGTAAAGTATGTCAGGAAAGAGGTATGATTATCCAAGATTACCTTTTGATAGCTGTTGAAGAGAAATAAATGAAATTCCATGCACCTCCACTCTGCAACACCTCGAGGCCCTCAGTAATGAAAACGTCTGCAAAATTCAACTTTGTTCCAGTGGATCTTCATATGCAGACAGATTGACACACAGGAAAATGATGCCACTCACACACTCATGACATCCAGGTCACCATCCTGCAAGACAAAGTTCAAGGAATACTGAGGAATCAAGGTGGTTGAGATGCTCTGATGGCTCTCAACACTTCTTTCACATTCCAGCCCCAAAGTAGACAAACAGTAGTAGAATTCAATTTCTAATACTAATGACATGCTACTAGAATATGCATCAAATACTTCTCTTTTAAAGCAAGTAGTGTGCAGCTATTAGAAGAACCTGTATCAAAGTGAAAAGACTTGTCAGCCTTCTCCACCAGAAAGGCTGGAATCTACCCAATTAGGTATGGCACAGAGTTTTTGCCTGTACCCAGAGCATCAGGAAGAGCTGAGAAGTGATCAGGAAGCACCTAGTGTGTATTCTCCAAACAACATCCTGGCTGCCTTCCATGCTTATGGAGAGCTCAGTCAAATCTCATTGGTTTTAGCTAACAGCTAACAAGAAATTTCCTCACAATGTGAGGAATTCACATCAGCGGCCAAGTGAAGACAGCTAGGATTAACCAGATGTCCACCAACCCAAATAAATCCACTCATCGGGATTTTGCAGAGGGTATAGACACTTTAATTTGTCTATTCAACAAATTGTATCTTTATGATATAACTAGTTAGTTTCCACACAGCAATTCCATCACCAGCGCTGTCTCTTGTAAATAATGTAAACACTTATTGTGTAAATTACTGATTGTTATTTTGCCGACAAAACCCTGGAAGACATGTTTAGGAATCACCTTGCAGCTGCGGACAAAAGATCGCTATTAAGATGTACTAAACCAGTGAGAGAGCAAGCTGCTGGCAACAATTTATTTTACCTCAGGGCATTTTGGACAACTCAGTCTTCTATTAAATACTGAGCATGAACCATCAAAACAGATGCTGTCTGGCAGATATGTCTCACTGCAGTACTGTTCTAGGACTAACCTACTTAATAAGCATCTTCTAGCAGACTGTTTTTACAGCAGGTAACCAAATCTATTTTAAATGAGATGAAAGCAAGAGATTTAATCCACCCATCAACTCCAGTAGATTATTCTCATGCACATTGTACTCATACATTGTATGAATTATACCGAAACAAATCTTTACATCTCACCTATCTCAGTTGTACTGTTCTACCCAGTATCTTGCTCCATAAAAAATATTAGATCATTTTTCATCACTAACCAAAGAACTGAACTCAACAACATGAATTAAGAACTTTTTTCTTACTTGATATTCGAACTTGCACAGCAGGATGTAAAAAACTCTGAAGTTGTCTGCATTTCTCTATACAGTTATATCAATTGTCTCACCTTACTCACCCACTAGTGAATGAATTTTAAAAGTCTTCCATTACCACTTCTACTACTATTATCATTTTCATGAGTATGAAGCAGACCTTGTCAGGACTGAACATCATTTCATAAACCCTATCTGCATTTAATTAAATGATGCTGCCATCCCAAACAGCTTACAAACTAGCTTAATTGCACTTCAGAAGCTATTGATATAAGGGGCAATGTCTAGATTTAGTCCTTTTGTTCCCTGGGAAGAAAGAGAGACATTAAGATCCGTTGCTTCTGTGCTATGGTGTCAGGCTTAAACAGAGTATTTTTTCAGACGGCAATGAGGGGCTTGCCACCACCATGTTGTTGTCCTGATCCACACCATGAAATCAAAAAGAGCTGAAGTCTGTGTTCACTTGCTTTCATTTATGGAAATACCCTCCTCTAGGTAGGTAGTGGGTATAGGTTATCTTCTTCTTTTGCTTTGCTTGTGTGGCTGCCATGCTCCTACAACTGCTGCTGTGACAGTCCCAAAGTCAGTGCAGTGTTATCTTGATGAGGATGAGATGAATCCCTGCAGAGTCCAGGAAGCTTTGGCTGTGCACAATTGCATTTAATGGGACTCCTGGGGTGACGTTCTGGCTTTGAATGTTCTGACACGGTGCTGACACAACACTGTCAACATATGGAGGGTGCACAACTTTCAGTCTGGCAGGAACAGGCTGCAGCAATCCAAAATATACCCACTCTAAACTTTGTGAAAAAGGACACAATAGAAATGCTCAAGGCTGTCATTGATGGGTGATGGGACAGCAGTGTTTATACCATCTTCAACTCAATCAAAATTAAACATTGCTATGTAGCCTTTTCTCCCCCCAGACATGCCCAAGTCATCATGCTGTTCTTGTTGAAGTTTCTCAAGACAGGCAATTTAACATTCAGAACAGTGATACACAAAAATAGACTATAGCATAACCTGAAGAAAAAAATGCAAATCAGACATTGTCTTTCATATGGAAAAAAAACAACGCTATGATGATTCTGATTGAGTGATTGATTGAATGATTACTTTATAATAATACTTTATATGCTGTGCTTGTTGATTTAACAACTTGTTTACAATAGGCACTTATAGGTAATATTATAAATACATAATGCATCAAGAGTGATTGTATTTTGCTGCATAATGCAGAGAGAAATATTGTATACTGCCAAAATGGGTAGTTATGTGTATTTTATCACGCTACCATTTCATTAGCTAGATGAGGCTTGGCCACTGGACATAAGAGTTTGTGCTTATTACTCTAACTGTGGCACTCAAAAAAAAAAAGTTCACTGTAAGATAAAAAGAAACACCTCCTTAAATCTTGGCTCTCTTGCATATATTCATTTGTGCTCCTGCACATTATTGTTGCCAGAGGTATATCTTCTCTGATAATGGTGATAATAGGAGCCAGCTACGACTAGCAACGCTATTTTGCTTGATGTATTAGCACTTCCATTTTAGAATAATCCTACTAGCATGATTCTGTAGTATTTACAATTTTTATAAGTACCGATTATATTTTCAAAGTCAAAGTGGGATAAAATTAGTGCATTGTACCCAGTTGTTGCTGCTTTCTATAGTAGTCAGCCATACATATTGAACAATGCCATACAAATGTAATTTTGAGAGGTAAGAGCTTGATTCTTTAAAAAAACACTTACATAGGCAGTATGAGCTCTTGCTGAGGGTCTTCACCATGTGAATATTGTGCACACAGTCTAGTTAATAAAGAAAACCTGAGTCACACACATACACGGGAGCCTATAGGTGGAGTTCTGGCAAATGAGCATTTTTTTTCACCACTGAAGTCCATTCAGCAGCCAAGAAAACCATATCTCATCAAACCATTTGCACATTCTACTTCTTCTCAGGGAATAATATCTGTATATCTAATTTGCTAATGTCAATAGGTGAGTACTTTTGGCTACAGGCAATGAGTGGGATTTGGGAAGAGAGGTTTCTGTAAGGCTAGCAGTTCCATATGGGACTGATGGATGACTTTCAGCAGCAAAGATTTTCTAACAAATGACATTCCAAAACAGAGCCTTATAAAGTACTCATAGCTAATGCCAATAATTTTCTCTTTGCCAGTTTAAATATCCTTCTGAGTCTCTCATACCCTTACTGGTACAGTACCAAAATTAGCAAGCTAATGTCACCACTCCTTGTAGATAAACACATGTGTAAAGTGTCAGGCGTAAGGAGGAGATTACAGAACACATATTTCTAAGTACCACTTATGAATACAACGCATGTAGCTCATGGAGTTGTTGACATCATCTAAAGAGGAAAGCAAGACTTGCTACCACAGTGGATTATGTCATTAGCCAAACTGGAAAGTAATCATTCCTTACAGCTGCCAGAGCCTGTCTCTGCCCTGGAGCTCCTGTTTTCCTGAAGAATAATATTGTTACTAAATTAATATAAACATTGTGAGAGTGAAAGTTAAAAAAAATGTGTGACATTTGCAGGTTGGTGCATTTAATGGAGCCTCTCAACTTGTGCTTGCTTGAGAAAGATATGTCATTAAGTATGAGAAGAGGGTAAGGAGTATGGATGCAAACACAGAGGATTTCCAGAATGCACACCATATATGAGAGCACAAGTCAGTGAGGTTGCTGATGTGACACACACAGGCGTCAGTTGGGATTAGGAGCTTACAGAGGCTGTGCCACACACAGTACAAGGCAGACCATCCCTGCCCCAGAGATTTTACAGTCAAATAATTCAGGCAGTACACAGAATTGAAAAACAAAAGTTATAAAACCAGAAAGATGTGTGCCTATGCTCATTGTAGACATCAACATACCTTTCTGCTCTTGTCATAATAATATTAAAACCTTATATGTCAGCTATGACCCCTAGACATTTTCACCAATCTTTGCTGCAGCAGATGTGGCTTTTGAAGAAATGGCCAAAGGATGAGAGAACCTTTCAAATGAGTCTGCTGTGTATTATTAGTGTTAAAAAGAAACAGTGATGTCCATACAATAAACAGGAACAGGGTGCAAGCCGATGTTTGTTAAGAGGCAAGGCAGCTGTTTGCTTAACCTGAAGGTGTGAGTAATGGAGAAGCAAAAGGGAGGAGAAATGAGTATGTCTGAAAGCTTGGGCATACCTAGGGATGGCTTGTTTCCTGAGTGTATCAAAGAGAGATGATGTAAGTTTAAGGTCAAAAACGATCACAGAGAAAGAGGTAGTTGGATGCAAGATACTACAGTGGTTTAGATGGGAGATTTCCTTATTTTAATACCAAGAGAAAGATGGTTTTGGCCACTGTGTAGGTGGGATGAAATGTCAGGTAAATAGGCTAAAGATCACTGAACATGCCAGCGTAACCAAGAACAGGAGTCAAAGTAAGAAAACAGAAAAGAAGCAGAAGAGCTCAGTTTTGGCCAGGCTAAATCAAAGCTTAAGATAAAGCATCTTCAAAAGAGATGACAGACAGATAAATTGAAATGCAGCAATGATGCAAGGAAACATTCCAGGAATGGAAATGCAAATTTGCAATACTCTAGCATAAAAATATTTCAAAGAGATCTGTCTGCAATTTTTCCTCCAGGTTTGGTTTGGCAATTTTTTTTTTTCCTAAAGGCCAAAGGACCATTTTTGCTTAAAATTGTTAACAACATGAGGTGCTTGTCATAGAGGGGAATGTAGAAAGTGAGAGGTCAGAAAGGAGCAGTCCTTCATGGGAAAGGGGTAAAGGATGTAACCTTTGTAGGGATTAGGAGTTTTGATCCAGGGTTTGCTAAAGGCAGAGGAGAAAAAAGCCAAACAGCTGTTTTGCTGCATGCCTTTGCAGCTGAGTCAGGCTAAAGCTTTGGAGAAGGACAGGCATCAGAGGGGAGGAAGCAGGCACACAAGTTCCATCTGTGTAAGTGACTGTGCATGCAAGATAAATATCAGGAAGGGATGTGGATAAAAATTGTGTCAGTGACACTCTGCTAAGCTGTGTCTGCAGTGTGTGCAAAAGACCCAGAGAGGGAACACAGGAAAGCTGATGTCTGAGACCAAATACTTGGTGGAGGGGAGGAGCTGATGTGGCTGGGAGCAAGTGAGAGAAAAAGGTAGAGGGGAGGTAAAGTAACAGCCAAAGGGAGAAGTGATGGAGCAGGACAAGGGGACTGTCTGTGGAGGGACAAGATGGACAATCCACTAACTACCAAGAGCAACATAGCGGCATCCACACCCTACGATAAGCCCCACATGTGTGCAGCACAAGTGCAAAAAGCCATGCCATAAAGGGTTAATCCATAACAGGCTAACATGACAACAGGCAACACTTGTGAGGAGGAGGATATATTCACTCCAAGCTCTGTGAGCAGAGTTCTGCAAGATTTTGAGTACAGCATAGGTGAGTAAAAGCTATAGGGGATCTTCCATTAAATGTTCAGTGCCTTGACACTTCCACCCCTAAAGCAAAGTCTAAAGTGCTTCCCTCTGAACACACTTCAGTTTTGCTCAGAAGCTTGCAGGGGTAACATGCATTTCACTATTTCTTGGACAGCAACAAGTGAGAAGCAGTGGAGCAAAACTGCCATTCCTCTTCCTCTTCAGACTTTTCCCTCTATGCTGGAAGTGAGAAGAGTTTTGTTTTTCTTATATTGTGTTAGAATCACAGAAACATTTAGGCTGCAAAAGACCCTTAAGATCATCAAGTCCTACCATCACCTAACACTTCCAAGTCCACCTCTAGACTGTGTCCCTACACTCCACATTCAGTTGTCTTTTCAGTACCTCCAAGGATGGCAATTTCACCACCTCCCTGAGCAACCAATTCCAATGCCTAACCACCATTTCCATGAAGAAATTCTTTCAGATATCTAATCTAGCCCCCCCCCCCCCCCTCCGCCCCGGAGCAACTGGATTCCATGCTTTTCATTCTATCACTGGTCACAGGAGAAAAGAGACTGACATCCTCCTCACTGCAACCACTTTTCAGGCAGTTACAGAGTGATGAGGTCTCCTCTCAATGTCCTTTTCTTCAGATTAAACAGTCACAGTTCCCTCAGCTGCTCCTCATATGTCTTGATAGCACCATAGAATCATTTATGTTGGAAAAGACCTTTAAAACTTCAAGTATACCAGTTCATTGTTTCTGCTTAACTTTTAGCAGGCAAAGAAAAAGATTATCTGAAATCTCACAGGTCCATTATTAACTGGAGGTGCTCCAGCCCTTACTTCTTGACAGACAGAACAATACAATTTCTTCTGTCAATAGGTTCCTTAAAACCCAAGTGAATCATGTCACAAAATGGACTTCTTCTTTTCCTCCTTTTTTTTTTTTTTTAGTGAAGTACACTTTGTATCCACTTCATCTGAAATGCTCTATAGGCTAACAGTGTAACAAATTTTGTAGAAAAATTTGGGGTGCTTTGAGTCTGATTCATAATCAAAATCATATTAAATGGCAGAGGAAGTTCAGAGTAAGTATTTACTGTGATTGATTACAGATCAGTAGGAGATAAAAAATTCTTCTTACTCCTTACATACAAGCTATATTTTGTTCCAAAGGTTGATGTTTGCAGATGAGAATACAGGTGAGATGTTCTCATAAAAATGGAAGGGGCAGCACACAGGTGGTATGACATCAACTGAACCCTTTTACCCTTTAACTTAAAGGCATACCAAAAATACATTTTGACATACATAATCTGACAGGTGTATTTAATGGCAGAAATGTTTAATACACAGAAAATTTGATTTGGTGCAAATACATGGTTTTCAGTTTATACATATATTTAACCATGTCTAAATACAGACCTCTGTGTTTAGTAATTCTCCATGCATTTCTCAAGGGTTCTAGTCCTTTCGTAAAATTGCAGACATATGTTCGCAAAAATGAATTTCTGCTTCTGCTGCAGGTGTAGCCAATATAATTTTGAGTTTGGATTGGGAGATCCCACTTACAAAATGCTTTGTGTTTCCTGCAGAATCCAATATAAAAGACTAGTCTCCTCATCTCTGGTGTTCATAAACTTCACACAAGCACCACTGTAATCTGCATAAAACCTTTTCTTCACCATAGTGTAAAATTTATGGAAAATACTTTTATTTTTATTTTTATTTTGTATTTCTTGACATGTAGAGCCACATCAGTTTTTTAAAAGCGGCAAAATTATTTGAAAGCCCTAATCACATTTTTAAACAAGGCAGATGAAGATGCAGCTCACCTGTCACTGAGCCAGACCTGAACTGTCTTTACATTGCTCTGCAAACTAATGCAATGGGTAAGAGTGACAGAACACCATGTTTCTTATTTTATTTTCAGCTGCAGCTGTTTGAAGCTTTTCAGAAACACCAACAATACTGCAGATGCAATACTGCAGATGGAGTGGTTAGTTGTCTGCAGGTGAAGTGGGCAAACAATTCATACTGAATGCAACTCATATGTGTAATTTCTCACATTTAAGACATCACATGTGCATGATTCATTTCCCTGTAGCCAGTATACTTATCAAATATACATAGAACTAGTTTCCTTCTGTACCATGGTGAAATAAGTACTTTGGGGCTTGTTGTCATTTAAAACAATTACAGTTTTCCTTGGATGAATAAAACAAAACAATTCTCAGGATGTTCTCAAAATTCAGAAGAGGGTTTAGGCAAATGATAAAGCTGTAGTTCAAGATTTATTTTATTTTATTTTATTTTATTTTATTTTATTTTATTTTATTTTATTTTATTTTATTTTATTTTATTTTACCAGTCACTATGATTACTTATAATTAACACAGAATTTAGGGAAGAAAAGCCAACTTAAATTTTGACTTCCTACAGCCTAATGGAAAGTGTTTTGCTTTTGCTGTAACATATAAGGTTAAGTGAGTATTAACAAAGGGGAACTGAAGAAAATATGATAAGAGATAAGTACTAACATGGTAAATCATGTATTTAAAATTACTATGCGTTTTATCAAATATTTCCTCTAGAAAAACAACCTACTACATAAGAAAAGGTTAACTGATAAAACGTGACTAAGACATGATTTCTACATGTGAAGTTTGATAATATTTTATAAATATGTCAATCTAAGCCATTATCACTATTTACTACATAGACAGGAATGATGCTACAAGAAGTTCTGCCTATATCTAGTTTGGTTAGCAAAATTTTTTTGCCAATAGGCAATACATGTTTCAAAGTATGTCATTTATACTTAGAACACATTAATGCATTTTCAGAGTAATTTCTGTGTCAGCGAAATTATTGCCTGCCCCCCCCTCCCCATTGCTGTCACATAGAACTATAACCAGTGCTTACATGGAAAAGTAATATTAGGAAACACATTAAAGATGATTTATCAGCTGGAAATAGGAAAGAGAGCCAAAAGCAGGTGATGAACTCTTGAGAACCACTGCATTAAGCTGAGACAGAAAAGGCTGTTCCATTATTTCAACTGACCTGAAATATATAATCAATTGGGACCAACTTCCATTCTCATTCACTCTAGTCTAATTACATATTATTTAAATAGCATTACTCCTGATTTCTACTTACACAAGTGATCGGCAGAATTTGGCTTTTATTTGGCCCCGTGGAAAACATGATAAAAGAGCCCTGCAGAAACCACAGCTCACTAAAGGTCCGGGTATGCACTGCTGTCGCTCTATTGCAGAGGCAAGGTTTTATCTTATAGCCTTCACTGTTTGTAAATGGAGCAATGTATTCTTCAGCAGAGTTGCTCATTCAGACAGGTAGGATTTAGAGCTAAAAGGTAAAACAAAAAGAACTCCCATAGCTCCAACATTTAAAAATTAGATGAGGGACCAGAAAACAAACTGGATGAGTTTTTCAGTGCTGCTTTAATGTGTTCAAGGAGAAGATGCTGCTTAACAAGTAGTCTGCCAAATCCTGTATCAGCTGCAGTTTCCAGATAGAAGTAAAATGCAGTCCCATGTAGAGCACATTACGGTATCTAATCTGGCAGTCACAATAGGTGATTGATGCAAGATTCTCTCCCAGCAGAAAAAGTATTTGACACAGGAGGTTACTTAGCAACATTTAGACATAGGGCTAAAATGACAATAGGGTAGAGGTTTAATAAGAGATCACAAGAGGACCAAATTTCAAGAATGACCACAATAATGGGAGGAAGTGCAAACGGCATCTTTCCACATGACCAAGACTCCCACAGGGAAGGGGAAGGATAGCCCAAATCTCTTCTTTGGACTACAGCTGAATTTGGTCAGCAGGGGTGTGATGGGGACCTGTGCACACCCTACAGCCCAGCTATGGCGAATCATCTCCAGCATCATCTTTGTCATCCACTTCCAGGTCATCCCTGGGGTTGGTGGCACACTGTGTTCACTCCACACCACATCAAGAATCCCATGACCCTCACAGATTTTGTTTTCCTGGGAGTCTAGTGGTTAGGATCATTCCAGTTGCTCAACCCAGCACTTCCCTATTCTGTAACCTGTAGCTTACCAGTGAATGCAAATGTGCACTCACACAGTGATTAACCCTGGGAGAGGAGATAAAAGATATACAAAAATAATATCTTTAAATAATTCCATTTGTCAGAAGGGAAATCTGGGCATTCTTCTGCTGCTTTCAGTGGCAAATCTGCTGAGCAAAGGGTTTCCTTCACACTCATATTCACTGGTCCCAGTCTGACCTCAGTTACACAGATGGCACAAGACTGGAACACCATTACAATCAATTATTTAAAAAAGAGGAAAACCGCAAATGCTGTCCTTTGTGGAGTGTTTTGCACTGTATGCTGTGTAGCACCACAGTAGGTTACATTGCTTAATGGTCATTCATCTTTTTGGTAGAAAAATATAAAATGGCCTCCCAAAAGGTAACAAAGCATCACCTAGAGAAAAGATTTTCCAAAATCTACAGGAAACAAACAGAGCTACTCTCAGGGTTAGGGCTCGGTGTTAGAAAGCTTATACCCAGTGAGTGATACTGAGTCTCTTACCAGCACACAATTCCTACACAGTAACCAAATTTAAAATGCAAACTTCTTGATGTGTCCTCAACTTCAGCAGTTTAAACAAGCAGTTTAAAAATCTGCTTTGCTTACTTCATGTGTTTGAACAATCACACTGAAAAAAAAAATTCTTTTCACTTGAATAAGCTGCTGATCATTTTTCTGAAGTAAATATAGAAGGAACTTGAACTCAAAAGGAGCTGTATGTGGTAATCAGCGCATTAGTCAGTGTAATGAGAAAATCGTCTCTGTTTTCTGGAAGCATTAGACGATTACATGATAGTGGTATTATACTTTATCAGCACTACAACATCAACAAGGCACGTGTGCTCAGGGACACAAGAGTTGTTCCCTTGCACACACGGGCATTGCCTGGCATGCCATGGCTCTTTACGCTCCTGGAACATCTCGCAAGTCAATTTGTCAGCCTCATTTTCCAACGCTGTGACTATTTATCTCACATGACTAGGTCTATAGAAAGGTCCCCAAAGCGGAGAGGCCGCCGCGCCGCCCGCGGAGCACCGAGGTCAGCTGGTGGGCTAGCTCCCTGCAACAGCGCCCTCGCCGCCGCGACGTGGCTGAGCTGCCGGACAAGCCTGGAGTGAAAAGGTCTGGTTTACCTAGGGGACCCGCTCCTCCTCCTCCCCATTTTTATACTACTGTGGGGTTAATAGCTATGTCGTGTGGGGTCAGGGAAGACATCTGTGTCTCAGATAATATGCTTACGGTGATTACCACACATAATTGACTGACCTTCCCTCATTCTTTTCCTGCTGCAGGCCATGGCTGATAGGGTGAGATGCTCCAGAGGAGTTTATTTTCCATCACACACTATTGTGCTGCTGAGCAAATATTTTAGCAAGCTTTGAATGAATCACCTTTCAAGCTTTGGGTTTGACAGTTAAAATATGAAGGCTGTGACCAATCTAATAATATTAGATTTTAAATCAGCTTTGGGAGAAAACATGGGAAAATCCTACTTTAAATCCATTTATAGATGCCTCATAAAATCCTGTTTTGAGTGCTGAAGTCAACGTAAATTTTTGAGAATTCTTGTTCTTTCTTTTGCCCTCTCTGCAGGCTTCATCTTCTCACCTCACCTGGAACATTTTAAGGTCTTGAGTGGGTTCGTCTCAAAAAGTATCTGCAAACCAGGGTGCAACAAATAAATAAATATCCATACATTGCAGGAGTCAAACTTCCAAATGGGAAATGCTGAGGTCTAATTTAAGATCCTTCTTTCAAGAGAGAACATCAGAAACCCTTCTAGTTCATGGGCTATATGATAGGAATACAACACCATGCTGGACTGTTCTGCATAAGTACTTCATTTTATAGTTGAGACAAAATGAAAAACAAAACAAAACAACAGAAACACCATTCAACCACAAAGTAACATTTTTTATATTTAAAGAAAAGCAAAATTAATTTTTCTTTCAAATATGCACTTACAAAAAATATGGAATAAATATAACAGGTGGGATTTTTTTTTTTTTTAATACTGCCAAAGGAAAGATTCATTTGTACCATTAGGATTTTAACTTTCTAATAGTGTTTTACTCTGACTCTGTTTTATCTATCTAATAATTAGTCTATGAATCCATGCATAATATACTCCCACAGGAAACAGCCTTTTTTTAATATAGATATATCCCAGGTTAGGCTGTGAGTGAGTATAGTTCTGTACCAGGAATATTAATCTCTATCAGGGAAACAAGCCAGTACACAAAGTTGTCTATAGACACACACACATCAACACAGACACACACACACATATGCACACCTACCTTCTCCTTCCTTTTAAAACCTTTTTGTCACATGGGAAAATAATCTTGGGAAATAATCTTTACCATGCATCACCAGAGAGTAGGTATGGCCTGTACTCCAGATTTCAAACCACAGCAATTTCTCTGCAACCTAATGGGCGGAATGATATGATACATTGAACAAATACATCTGTTCTTACTCCTGCAGTTGAAAGCTAAGATTTGTGCAAATGAGTGTTCCACCACTATAGCCAAAAAGTGTTTCCAACCCCAGTAGTTCCTCCACTTTAATTTGTCCAACAACATAATCTACATTCCTAGCTGCCATTTGTCGAAATCCATTTCAAACTGCCATCGTCTTTCAAACATTTAATATAATCCATCCTCCCTCCAAAATGCAGCAACTGCTTAACAAGGAAAAATATACATATTCTAAATGTATGGGTGATCTTTAGACAAATCTCAGCATCACTTCATAATTATATACTACAAGTTTTAATTAACTAAAGCTCTGAAAATCATAATGCCTTATTAAAATGCAATTAATCCTTTGATTAAAAAACAAAAAGCACAAGTATTTACAACAAAAACACAAGTAGAATAATTACAAATATCATGTACCCATTTCTTTTATTTGGGTGTCACTTATGATGTCTCACGTTCCCTTCATTAATTCAAATACACACATTATCTCAAATCCACAGCAGACTGAGTGACAGTGGCCACCAAACACACAGCACTATATCCTATTGATTTCTGCAAATCCTGAACAATGCCATTTGCATGCTTGTTTCTGTAATAATAAAGATATGCCATTCAGAATTAAAGCACCGGCCAGACTAGTGGCAACTAATTGTGTTGTGTGTAATGAGTGCAATTTCAATTTGATATAACCCTCAGCTTTTCTTACAGCACTCGCTAAGTACTTTCAAGTCTTTGTGGGGAAATAATTGATTTTTTTGTGCTGTGGGCACAAGAAAATTATTATGATCTTTTGAATAATGCCAAAGAAAGGACCATGAATGATTTAAATTGGTATATGAAGAAGGCTTCACTGTGGATTGCAGTTTGACTGACATCCTACTAATGTAGTATCTAGATTAGCAATTTTTAAGGAGGCAGCTAATATAAAACTGGTAAAACGGAAAACATTGCTAACAGGGATTTTGTATTTGTTATTCAGCAAGGAATAACAATATGGGGATTTAAGGCACGTCAGACAAACACTATACTATTACATAATTGCCCTTGCTCCTTTCTTTTATGGCACATGTATTGAAGGGTATGTTTCAATTGATAAATTACACATTTAAAATATGTAGATACAATGGTACAGTACTAGGTTATCACAGCAGCTAAAGTCCATTGGATATGTTCGTCTGTAACCACCACGTACAAAACCTTTTGTTTTGTCTGATTGTGACAGGAAGGTTAGTAAACTTCCAAAAATTATTCTCCCCAAGAATTGAGATAATTGCCTTTCCATTTAAAGGAAGGAAATATTTTTCTTAAACTGCTGCCCATAGCAGGGCATCATCCTGCCCATTTTACCCTTGCTCCCTAAGTTTTATTTAAGAATGAAAAGTCAGAAACAGGTCTAAGACATCTAAACCAGGACCCCAAGCCAAATTCAACCAAATATCCTCCTGCACATGACTAATTGTAGATTGTTTCAACCTGAAATTGATCTCTGCTTCTCCTTTCTTTTTCTTCTTAAATGACAAATGCATTTTAGGTAGCAAAAGTGCTGAATAAATAAGGATATTAGACACATTCCACCTTAAAATGTAGACCTTCTAAATCTTATTCTTCAGAGGAGGGAATGTTGTTAATTTAGTTGGTCATAACTAAATAGTTTCTAATCTGGAGCAGGAGTCTGCTGAGAATATTGGACAGTTTAAAGGTTAATCACCATCGCCTGGTTACACAAGTGAGGCAGAACTAATTCCTCCAAAGGCAAATGGCTTGCAGTTTTATCAGCAGTGCAGATTAGAAGTGTTAATATACAGAATAGAATGGATGCTCAAGGGCCAGTTTTCCCTTATCGGCAAACTTTGCAACAGAACTCAGCTACTGCACAACCTCTGCACTTTCTATAATAAGGCCCCTCATTTTGCCTCTCGAGCAGAACTATCAAACAATCCTCCCAAAACCACTGCCACCAAAATCAGGGTATTACAGACCACAGCTAATTGGAAGATCACTATAATGAAGTAAAAGATAAAATACTTTGGCTGCTGGCCTAAAATGTGGATCAGCACAACATAGGAAGCTATCTGGCTATGTCACATTCTGAGAGATTTACATAAACAATAAACTCAAACCAACTGCCCCCCAAAATACATCTTTGTTTACAGTAAATGCGACCTAAAGCATTGATTATAAGAAGTGGAGGGATTTACATATTCAGTATTTTATTAATACAGCAGACTCTACCACAACTACACCAGACATATGTAACCTGACGTACATTTTTTAAGTGTATGCTCTACAAGAAAAACAGTGGTAGGATGTGTAAGTACTATGTTATAAAATATTTACATATTTATTCTGCTCAGTGTACATTAGAATATATTTACTACTGCAGCACATCACAGTACACAGACTCTTGCTTGACTTTACCAAGGCTGTTCTATGCTGCAGGTGTTTTTCCATCAGAAAAAGAAAGGAAAGGGGAAGATCCATCAGTGTCACATGTTATTTCCCATATAAAACATGCTGACAGAAAATCCTACTTAAAAAGACAAGAAAAAGAAAAGGTACTTTGTGTAAATGCGTCAAGGAGAAAAACGGGCAATTCTATTCAGCAAATAAGAAGAACAGTCAGTTCAGAAAAAGTTGTATAAAATATTACAGTAATCATCTCTGTGTAAGAAACCTGGGGATAATGAGCCTACATTTTACAAACACTGGGCCTGAACCTGCTCCTGTTGAATGAGTGGGGACTTCTGCCACTGACAGGGTCCTGACAGGCTCTGTAGCTTCTCTTAGAGTTCCAAGCAAATTTATTCATCCTGTCCTCTCCGCATACCTGCCGAGTCACCAGCATATCAAACATTTACCCCATCCATCCTGCTACCCCACCCCACCTGGTCTCCAATTAAGAAAAGTATTTCATTTCTGGTAGCACTTACCTAAGTGCCATTCATTTCTAAGTTCAATTCAGGAGAGAGAAAGAAAATGTCCTGGACTGAGATGTTTTCCTAAATTAAAGAACTGATAATTTTAATGTGAAGCATGTAGCTCTTTAACCAACCGTAGAAAATCTGATTCCTTCTGAGGCTGCGAGAGAAGAAGAACTTTTTTATAGAAAAAACTTTTCCTTGGCCTTGAGTCCCTAGAGGATGTGTACCATGTATCTCTGTCATGCTCTGCCAAGAAAGCAGCAAAAGAAACATAACAAAAGAGAAGTAGAATCTAGACCACTCCATCTTAAATATTGCCTGTTTGAAACTGGAATTGAAGAACTGAGACCTTGCTAGCTAATGACAGAAAACACTGTCTCATACACATATACATTTTGATTACCTTTAAGAATAATATATTTATATACATGAAAATATAACCCAAGCATGTTAAGTGTAACACAGGTAGAATGGTCAAGTGGTCAAGTACAGAGTGTGTCTTATTTATTATTTCAGAACATAAAAATACACTTGTCTAGACTTGCATACAGTCATCACTACCAAGGGAAAGGATATTCTCAAATCCTTGCAGTTCAAAACATAAAAACGCCTTGCTGCCATCACAACCTATTGGTATCTCCCCCCCCCTTTCCCAAAGCTTGGGTTAACTTTTGAGCTTTACACTATCACCTAAGTGTCTACAGCTCTGCAGAGGCTACAAGCTGCATAGCTCCACCAGTCAAGGAGTCATCTATCTATGAGTCAAAGTTGACAATCTTGATCCCTCAAGGCACATCAACTCTTCTTCACTGACACAGAATCACACACACACAGAAAGGAGAAGGTTTCTATAGCAAGGATCATAACTATTTAAGGGAGAAAAAATCTTTTCAAATAGAGTGGAGACACTGCAGGCTGCTCATGAAATGCCCTTTCACAAATGAACCACAGTTGAAGTTTGTCTCTGGTCTTGTGATGTAAATGGATGTAGGTGCATTGCAGAGATCTAATCACAAGATGAAATTGAATACAGCTTCATCACCAAGTAGATTAGATAAAAACATTCATAGCTGTGCCATGGGCACAGTCAGAAACCATTAAGGACTCTAAAGGACTTGCAGATTGAGAATGTTGATACTAAAAGCTTGGAAAATTTCATTAAAAGTGAACACTAACGACAAGCATTGACTATCCCATTCTGTCATGTGGATCTCACCCCATCATCTACAGAGTGGCTCTAGCACCCTCTTACAGGTTGGTTTAAAAGTTTTTCCAGCACCTTTGATACTTTGTTCAGGTAACAAAGACATTTGCCATCATTCCAGAAAATTAATCTATTGCCCCCAGAAATTATGATCATACACCTCACTCTGACTGAAACAGTCTTTTTAAAATCTCTTCACAGGGAAATTAGCCAACTGTTTGATCAGATGATGCCAGTAAAGATCTGTAAATTATCAGGTACCAGGACCAATCTGTCAATCAAATGAGACATCCCCTGGGGGACACAAGAAACCTACTGATAAGTAACAGAACATCTCCCATCCTTCAAAACACACACATACGCTCATAAAAACAAAACAAACAAAAAAGAAAACAAAACAACAAGAATATTGTTAGTGAAAATGGACTAACTTCTGTGAAATATTTGTGGTTATCTTACAGTATTTGTCAGTATTCAAACAAAATGAAACCAACAAAAATTCATAAATTCATCAGTTTCGTAGGTTTCATCTGGAGCTTTTCAAATAAATCTTCCTTTTTCTGTCTTTATAATGCAAGGAAAAAAATTACAAACAATGTGGGATAAAAGTACAGGCTACAGAGGAAGTCATCTGTTGACCACGTTCACCTGTATCTTCTTTCTGCTTGTCTATGTTTGTGGACAACATTGCCTCATTTGTGGTTAGTGATGCTGTTCATCAAGCACTAACATAGCTCTGGAGGGAATAATCATGTCCTGGCAGGAGGCTGTCCGAAATGACCCATTAGAGTTTTTCTGTCTTCAACATTTCCAGCTACAGGATTCTTGGAAGCCAATGATTTGAACCTAGTGATTCAGAACAGCAGGAGATATGGCTGGTTACAGTAGGCACAGAAAATAGAGGATTCACTCTGTCTAGCCACGTAGATTCTTATACAAGCCCCATCATCAGAATACTTGAGTGTCTTTGTTGTTTGCAAGCACTTACAGTCAGGAAGATTTCCTATATATATGTTTGCATTTGGCCAGTGGCTTATTTTGCATATTCACCATGTGGAAATGCAAATGACTGACATTGTCTCAGAAAGTTAATCTATATCATTACAAATAACAGATGAGTTTTATTGAAAAAAAAAAAAAAAGAAAAAAAAAAAGAAAAATAAAAGGAAATGTTTGAAAAATCAAGAAAGATGTAGCAATTTATTGTAGTCTGGGCTGAGATCAATCTAACTGGATTTTGCCACTGAACAGGTATCTCATTTCACGTTTCCTGCTCCTTGGCAGGGTTCAAAAATATCCACAGGCTTCTGTCAGTTATTCTCTTTTTATTCAAACCTGAATAATTCAAAAGTAATCACCTTTTTTTTCTTTGCCTCCAGCACACTGCCTGAACAGTTTGAGTATCTCCTCATTCAGCCCACAGGCTACTCTTTTTATCAACAGTTTATTAGTGCCCTACCCTGCCAAAACCCACTCCATTTTTATTTATTTATTTATTTTTCGTCTCAGATCACAATGCCTGCATTTATATTTTAAAGAAACTGTGGTCATATTTTGAACACAGTCTCACTTCTCAACATATAGGTGTAAATCACCAGAGCTATTTTACTACTAGGGAGGCAGAGAAAGAGGAAGTATTCTTGAGTCCCTAATGATGCTTTTTGCCACAAAATCCAGGTGCCCAACTCCCATTAGGTATCAGTTAGTAGATACTGTAAGGTGACAAAGCTCCAAGGGAAGACTGGGCAAGACTACAGAACCGATACATAGAGAGAGTTTTAAAATTCTTGGAAGCTACACCCATTTCAGGAAATTCTTCAGCCACTCATAGCTGAGAGCAGGGAGAATACTTAGCAGGAGGAATCAGATATGTGAGCTCTGTTCTCTACTTTTCCCCACATACCCACTTATGGCTATTGTTGGAGTCAGGATATTGGGCTACACTGACCTTTGTTCTGAACCAGTATGCCTCTTATGTTCTTATTATGTTCTTACGTTAAGCAGGAAAAGAATTTAGCCTCTGGATAACACCCAGTTGTGCTTGAATTCAGCAGCAAAATTCCTTTTCTCTTCATTGTTTTTGATTTAGAAAATTAATTGACAAAAAAAAAAAAAAGGAAGAAGTGTGAACACTAGTATATGAAGCTGTGCTGGCATCAGACATAAAAGACTGATTTGTAATCATTAAGAACTTATCATGATTTCTTTATTTATGTGGATGGGGATTTTTTTTTTTTTTATCCTCAAAAACATGTTAGCCAACCTGTGCTAAAGACTCAGGTAAGTTATAGCATTATGAAGGCATTTGAAACAGTATCTTCCCATCCCCCAAGAAAGAATTCAGTAGCAGTAATTCCTCAGAAGAAAGAATTCAGTAGCAGTAATTCCTCAGTCTGTACTCCCATGATTTTAGGCAGAATAGTTCTGCTCATGGCCTCGCAACCTTCTTCAGAACTCTAATGGTTTCTAAGGTCTTTAGATCCAGACTCTGAGCTCATCCAGCTGTTGGCAATTTTGTTGTGATTTTTACAGTGGTATTGTTGGTCTATAATATTTCTTTAAATTATGTCATTTTATAAAAACACAATTTTGATGTTATCTCTTCAGATGGAGCCTCAGACCCTTCTTCAGTTAAACTATGTGGAGAAACATAATGAGTTACAGCAACACTTTGAATCTCTCAGTGATAATCAAGTTTGATTTTGTCACTGCCTACAACAAATTCCAGTTTACCGATGTTAAATGGAAAGATAGGAATTTATGTATATCTGGAAGCCAAGATGACGAAGAGAAAAAAAAAAGAAAAAGAAAAAGTAAAGGATCTAGATAAACACTTCAAATAAAAACTGGGATATATTGAGGACAAAAAGAACTTGCATTAGTAACAATGGGTCAGGATGCCTTACAGAAGGTTTTAAAAATATACAATATACAGAAGATTAACAAGAACTACATAGATCTAATTGCAAGACTGGGATTTTTGGATTATAATTTTCCAATCATATGTTAATATGGACATGCAGATATCTTCTTTCACCAGAAACACATCAGGAATTTTATTTCCTTCCCAAATCACAGTTTGAACATGGAAAGCAATCATTCACAGTTGCTTATTTAGGTGGAATGATACAAGCTGAAGTGAAACCATACAAAACAATATGTAATAACAGCAAAGTGAGTCTTAATTCTAAGTGTTTCTGATCTTGGCATAGGAATAAGGAAATTAGAACAAGATGAATATTAAAATTTAGATCGCCTGTGCATCAAGAGGTAAAACATCTCAGAAAAGCTCCACTGTGTATATCAGCCTTTTATGCTTATATATATTAAGTAGTCAGGTAAAAATACATGTAGAGCTCAAAAAGCTACAGTATTTCACAATGTCACATCTAATGAGGGATTCTTTTGATATCTAGCCAGCACTGTTTTTACCAGCACTGTCCTTGTGCACAATTTCTTTATGCCTCGTTTGTTATAAAAATATTGGTAAATGAACAATGAATAACTAGATATTTTTCATTGTATATCCGAGACTGAACTGTCTTTTTAGGTTTGTTTTCACTTCCCATTCTCCATGTATCTTAACTTTCAAAATGCATGCTTACATCAATACAGTGCATTCATTTACTGAGTTGTATTTGCATAATTATTTATTCACACCTTAATCATTAGAAAGCCAGAAATTTAATATATTAAATTTGAGATTAAAGTTTCACAGAAACTTCAAATATGAATGAACCTGATGTGCTCTGTTTCAAGGCATTTCTAACTTCAAGTCCAACTGTTCAACTGTTCAACTGCTCATATTTACATTTTGAACTGAAGATAAAATTGTGTGAGATGGTGTTGGACACTGTTCAACTTTTTGAAAGTCCAATACATCTGTCACCTCTTCCACCAGATACCAGACAAAATGTAACATTTATTGGAACTAATTTATCTGATTTATGGAAAATCCATGGGAAAAATAAATAAATAAATAAATAAAAATTCTTTTTTTTTTTGAAATTTTGGAAAAGTTTGGAAAGGTTCACATTTATCTTTTTATTTTTATTTTTTAAAGAAATGCAGTGTTAAAACAAGACTATATTCATCTACCTTATTTCAGTTAAGGTCATCCCATTAATTTAACAATGCCCTCAAACAGAATTATCAGTATTGTCTGGCACTATAAACTAGCAAAACCAATCAAGATTGGAATGACCTTTTTTACATTAGAGAGATGGTAGAGTGGAGAAGGTGGCATTTACAATCAAGATGGATACAACTGAAACTGTAAAATAATCTATCTGTTTTTTTGGTCGAATATAATGAAAATGAGAAGGTTTATTCAGCAGGCATTGGTGCTCACTGAACGTCTTGTAACTGAGGAAGAATTACTTGTTATGGAAGGGAATCAGAAGTATGGAATAGCTTGCTCTTTGTCAAAAATGTTGAGCCTTTTGCTACTTGTGTTGGCAGCCTGTCTATGTGGTTAGATTTTAAATTGTGGAGAGAGCAAAGGAAAACTGAACAATATTTTTGTAACTATTTCTAGTCCTAAAATTCAAGTTCCTCTTCTTAGCTCCATGGTGCAAGTCCTTCTCTCAAGCACAAACTTCATTACCATTGTGTATGCCTTCATCATCTCTAATTCAAAGTAGCCTACACAGTCAGAAACTGAAATTGTTGCAGTATGACAGGTTTGCAAAACAGCTTGTTTCACTGGGGTCTATACTAGCCACCAACTGGTCACCTGATGGCATTTAAAATTATTGACTTAAGAAGCTGTGATGGCAATTTATCCATGGGGGAGGGAGTTGAATGGGCGGTACTCTTCTTCCTCCATTAGCAATTCTCGGGATAGCGCATGCTCGATAACATGTGAAAGGGTAACTTGGTACTGTCCATGCTGCCTCTCATCAGTACAGTGACTGTATCCACCCTAAGAGCCCTAAATGGCGTCTGGCTTGTGAAGAGGTTGCCTCCCTCCTGTTTAAATGGAGCAGTGGTAATCAGTGAGGGTGCTTAACCTCAAGGAGGATATGAGATCAGGAACTTGGACACAAAAATTCTTTCCCTCTTGGTGCAGATGCCCAAAGCCAATAAAAGACACAAAGAAAATGAAAAATCCATTTTGCAGAGGTTTTAGAGGTTTAAAGGTTTCTGATCGTGAAGGGGTTTTAAAGCTCCAACTAAGAGCAAAATGCCCAAACATTTGTCAAGATTTGATGCACCAAAAAAAAAAAAAAATATTATTAAAAAAAAAAAAGTTTTACTTTCAGTTAGTTAAAGTGCTTAATTAAACACCAACTTTTACCTTGTATATCACGCTATTGTACATTCAAAAGAAAAATGTTTTAAAGAGGACAGTGAGAAGAGTTTATTTACAAAAACATTAAAACAAGATATTTTGACAAAGCCAGAACTTCTTAAACATATTTTTTCTCCCAAATTATTTTTCAGTTAATTTACATGATTTCATAAAGCATTTCAATTTTCACTAATTGCATTTATTTTAGTAATACAGTACAAAGAATGGATGGAATGTTGGAGAGATGCATATTTATTAAATAAAATATTAGTTTATTGTAACATATTCCGTTATCAGAAGAGCAGCTCATTTCCAGACAAGAAAACATTATGCAGAAACACTCAGCTTTAAAGTGAGAGGAGGGAACTGGAAAAAGAAGAACCTTATGATAAAACAGATGGAATGAAAGCATTTGGCAAATAGCTATTCAATTTTACTATATAGTTGTGTACACTTCTCTAGTATGAAAAACCAAATAGTTTGGCTAATATGCACAGTGAAATTAATCAAACATCAAAAAGCATTGAGGTTTTTAACCACGAATGAACATGAAAGAAATCTTACCAAAGCTTGCAGTGTTGAACTACGAAAGGTCCATCAGCCTTGATGTCTCCTTGCACAGATTTGCACTTCACCCTTCCCTCTTTGCCATTTCTTTCTAATTTCCTCTCTACAGCACAAGTACATTGCAGGCTGCATCAGGAATGAAGGTGCTGGGGATTTGCCCAATGTCTGGGACCAGGCTTTTTCCACCAGCAGACCATATACCTACAAGCTGTTCAGCACATGAAAGAACCACCATGGGAGGACAGATGATGAGAAAGGCAAAACAAAGCTGACTGGAAACTACACATTATTTCCGTCCAAGTATTGTTTCTTCCTGGAATCAGACAGGAATCAGGGAGTAAGAGGCTCTGGTGACTTCTTCAACACTAACAAGATTTCTTAATTCCTGAGAACAGAAGTAAACTAACATTGTAGTCAGTTATAAGAAAACAATTTGTGTATGTAAAATATGTAATTCAAGTGCCTAGCAAAAGAATATAGGGAAATGAAGTGGAAAGAGGGAAAAATAGAGAAATAAGAGTGAGTCATAGAAGACTACAGCCATGTGTCACTAAGTGTTTGACATCTCTGTGCTCTGGCTAGCACATAATTAAAAGATATTACATTTCTTTATATTTCTATCCCATCAGTGCAAAATTCAAAACACATCATTCAAAATGATGTTTTTTCATAGCATCAAACTGTCCTTCCCACCCTCCTGCTTATTCCCATATCTGAAATTCTGCTTCAGTTCATCTTTACCTTGACCTTGCTTCTGCTGAAATCCTTGTTCATGTCTTAATCACTTCGCATCTTGAATAGTGCAATTCCTTCTATGGTCTGTCTAAATCCCAACTCTCTCTAAATGTCAAGAGGTCCAGAATGGTGCAGTCAGATTATTTTCTTGCTCCATGCATGGATAAACAATATGATAGAAGATGTGTTTATGTAGTAAAATTGAGAATCTGCAGTAAGAAAGGAGAGAGGTGATAGCATATAGAAGAGGAACAGGAGAAAGCAGATGTACAACAGCTAAAATCTGGCTAATATTTTCACACTACTGTGACAGATGAACACCCACATATCAGCAATAAAATATATGTTTGATAAAATATAAATAGCACCAAGATCACAAAACTTGGAAATGCCAGGCTTCTCTATCTTTGTAGACATCAGACATCTACTGAGTTCCTTTGCCTCCCAGAACAATAGTACATACTTGGCATCAAAATAGACTCTGAGGCCTTCAAAATTCCAATGGGATTGACAAACAGGCACAGGCTACTGCTCTCAGCAGTCATGGAGACAGCCAACTCTTCAGGTTTGCTTGCTCAGCCCAAATCTACCATGCTGTAATTCGTTAACTATGAAAAGCCCATGTAAAGAAATTGTTCTCTAGGCCTCTTAAGAAATCAACAAATTACTACGAGGTAAATGTGATACCTGCCTTCTTAAATCATCCTGGCTCTTGCAATGCTTTTTACACTCTCTTCTAGTAATGTTATCCTAAATTAAAAAAAAAAAAAAAGTGATGTTTTAATACCCTGAAACAGCTCATTTCAAGAATGCTCACAAACCAATAAACTGAAATAACATGGTTTGGTTGACCAAAATATTTAATTTCAATAATTTTGATAATTTTAAATATTTTTTTCCTACTATTGGCTCAAAATGTTAAATAATAAGCCATTCTGCAAAATCCTCTGCAAAGCAGTTTCTGCCCACCATGCTCTTTCAGATAGCATGCATGGGCCTGGAACTGAAGATGAAGCTGAACACCCTAGAGCTGACTTCAGCCTGGTTAAATGCCTGTGTAAGCCAATTTTCAATTATTTCAGGTGCAAGTTTTAACATGTGCAGTAACCCTCCCACTTTGTTTCCTCTTCTCATTACCATATGAAGAGTTGCATTAGATGCCCACAGGCATTTTGTAAATGCAAGGATTTTCAATTACCCATCCTCCTGACAAACATCATGTCTTCTTTGTACAGCAGGTTTAGATATATGAATGGGAGCTTGTGTGTTGTTGTTACTAGCAATGAATAACTGTAATAACTGTCCCTAACCTGCAAAATGCTGAGTTACATCCATCCGTTCCCTCTTCAGTCAGCTCTGCTTTCCCTTCCCAAATATTGTTATATGTCTATGGCACCAGCTGTGGACAGGTATTTTTTAAACAGTAGTTTTGCGTTGTTTAGGATGCATTCCATCAGCATTATTCCTACTTGTGCAAATGGAAAACCTAACGATGGAGCCAACAATATCTGAGGGATTAATATGATTTCTCATTAATGAGAACTCCATAACCTTTGGTATGGGATATATTTAGCCTGTTTGTTCTTTTTTTTTCTTTTTTTTTTTTTTTTTTTTCTTTCATGAAGTATATTCTGCAACATGCTGTGATTTCTGGCCTATTGATTAATGGGTCTTTCCACCACAAGCAATCTTAATCTTTCTTAATTGCCTTAATGGCTGCATGGCCTCTCTTTTATACTCTCTGCCCACTATGTTGTTGTTGCAAATGCTTTTGTATCTTAACTTCATGACTATACTAAGGACTTAAAGGAGACTGACTGTGAAGTCTATTGTTGCTCTTGTTCTTTCCGTTCTTTAAATCTGTGTTTCAGGCTCCTAATTTATGTAGGTAATTTTTTGGTGTAATTGTGTAAATGTGCATAAATTAAAAAACAATTGTCCAAAAGTCATCAGTAAAGGAGTCCTTTTTTTTTTTTTTTTTTTTTTCCAATTTGTAGTATTGGTGGTTTTTTGTTTGTTTGTTTGTTTGTTTTTGTTTTTGTTTTTTAGCTCCAGAGAACAGCAATGCAGACTAACAGATTTATATATCTTGCTACTTACATCTGAAATATTAAAGTCTGTACACAGTGTTCAAATACAGTTGCATGAGTCTCCCTTGTAGAGACTGTGGAAGACTTGGTTAAGTCTCCCCTGGAAGTGTTTGCTACACAGAATAAAAGATAGGGAAGCCACAAGTAGATCACTCATTTGTCTGTGGTGTTTCCCAGGGCTTTATCTTGAAAGAAAAGGGAAGATGAGACAAGGAGCTATTATTTTCTTATACAGTATACATCACTTAAATTGCATGATGTCTAGGTAAGTAGTGTTTGTTGTTCACTGTTTGTTGATCTCTTCTAAACAGAAAACAGAAGACAGACCAAGGAAATGATGAACTTATGATGCCCAGTCAGCTTACTGACTTCATTGTCAACCTGTTATTTCTTCACATGAAGTGAAATCCCAACAAAAGTATACAAACCTCGTGTAATGTCACTATGCCCTACTCATGCCAGGTATTCCAGCTCATTGGTTCGTGTGTGATAGGCATGATTATGATTTATAGGCATGGGAATCTCTCAGAATTTGGCACATGGGCTACATGTTGTATCTACATAAGAGAATAACAGTAATGACATGCCACTAATGTCCTTATGTGACCCTGGGCACAAAAATACTTGCCCACAACTTCTACCCAGGGCACAACTTTTTGAGAATATTCCCAGGCAAGAAGTCAAAAGTTAGGAAAGATTTCATCTACACAATGACAGTAGTTAAGTTCAAAGTTATTTATTTGCCCAACAATAGGTTATTCCCAGTTACTTCCAAATCTAGATCCAGTCTAGAGCCAACTGTGCAAAATCAACTGTGCAAAACTGTGAAGGCAGCAACATCTATGGAAATAATTTCACTCCTCTCAGAAGGGAAAAGGTAATGCACAGTAATTGCAATACCCACAAACAGCAAATCTTTAAAACTGTCAGTAGTCCAGAAATGTGTCACTTAGACCACTGTAATTATGGGAGAAAAGGTGACATTCAGGGCTGGAAAAAGAAACATGCTTGTGGTAGAGTCTTTTTATGGGAAAATGTCACCTGTTTAAAAGCGGTTCAGAATTTTGGCAAGTTAGAAATAATCATGGCTGACATTACTTGGCAAAGAGCAGATGAAAAGATCAAAACTGGAAAACAGATAAAAGCAATCTGGCCCATGGTTCCATCTTTCAATTTACAATGGCAGCAGCAATGTCAAGCACTCCAAATACTGACAACCAACATAGTATGAGGAGGTATAAAAGCAGAGGGAGTGTGCCCAGGGTCAATAACAAACAAATCATACTGGCAGGTTGAAGAAGAGAGCAATGCATGTGCATACACATAAATAATATATTATTTGATTAGATTTTGGTGGAAATCTTAAGTGTTAGCACATAAGATTTACTAAAATTTACTAGTATTTATGGCAGTTCTTCATATTTTCATCTATCTTGTATGTGTCACATAAATGGAAGCAAGCTCTGATCACGTGAAAAACTAAATCCTGGCATCATAAAGCATGACTAATACAGAGGCCAAATTCAAGTTGGAAGTTTGACTAAAAATCCTTATTTCAGATTTCTATCTAAATAACTGTGTTTGATAGAGGTTTTCTGTACACTAGAATACTTTTTCTTAATGATTTTGTTGGGCTGGTTCAAGATAAATATTTTTAAGATTTTTGAGCCCCACAACCCCGGTATTTCACTTTGCATCATATTCCAGGTTAAGCTCTGACCAGCTCTGACTGTTAGTGCTGACAGTGAAGCAAGAGGCTCAGAGCACTGGTAGCCAACATCAGGAAAATGCAGTTTTCCCAGTGATGACTGACATTCAGAAGGAAACCAAAAGGACGAGGTGTTTTAATGAGGTCTCACTTATACTCCTATGGCTTTTGCACTCAGTCCTGGCATTTTGTTTTTAGATACTCAGCAATGTCATTAGCGTTTGTTTGTTTGTCATGTTTTTCTGACACAGTACTAAGTTGGGACTTGATGCCCAGACCCTCAATTGATTCAGAGACTCTCTCTTTTGAATTTACTTTAATAGTCATTTACCAATAATGTGAAAGTAATCTTAAAGTCTGACTGCATATGCCACACCAGTCCTGCAGGATGGTAGTTTTGCTGCCTTTTAGCTTGATTTTTTTCTAAAATATTTGGAAACTCTGTAGCAGAATCCACTGGTCCACTAGGGGAAGAAAGGAAATTTGAAATCTGACTTACTTGTCTTTTATTTTTCCTGGACTATTGTAACTTTATTCTTGTTTTTAAGGAAGGAAAGCATGAAGGGAACTTACCCACCCTAAAAAATTAGATTCAGACAGCAGCTACAAAATGTAAATGGTTGGTTAGGGCTATAATTACCTTTTTCTGTCAAATAGGAAAGGATCAGACCTATACAAAACAAGCTGAGAAAACAAAACAAAACAAAACAAAACAACAAAAAAAACACACACAAAAAACTGTGAAAAGGGAGCCCTGGCTGGCTGGGAGCTGGGATGCAGGAAATCAGGAGATTAATAAATGTGTAGTGCTCAGTGCTCATACTAAATCAGGCTGAAATGCTCTTATTTTTAAAATTAATGGAATTTCAGAAAATAAAGAATCTATAATTTTTGGCTAGCTATGGTCTTTGCATTAATTTGCCTTCCTGGGGCTTGGGGAAAGGCTGGCATTTTCTTTAACCACAGAGCTCAGTACCATCTGATTGAGACTGTCAGCAGAATTTCCAGACACAGAACACAGCTCTCTCTTTATATTACAGTGAAAATCTATGACGTAGTCAGAGCAGTCCAAGCTTTTGATCTGTGGCCACTCTGGTGATGCAAAGGCTTGTCTGAAAGCTTTTCAAAAACCTCTTCTACAGAGGAAGCACATTTGTTAGGAGGGCCGTAACTGCTGCAAAAATTGGATACGGATAGTAAAGCCCTGGCCTCATTGAAGTCAATCGATATTTTACATAGATTTTATAGTGCCTTGGGTATTGCTAGCATCTCAGGCAACTGAAGTTTCACCTAGCAATAACATCTCTTTGCCAATCTATCTGTTTCATGAGCAATAGATAACAGTTTAAAAGTAATTACAAAAAAAAAAAAAAGGTTATCCATCAAGCATAGCTGTGGTTACATTAAACACCTGTGAGCACCTACTGAGCTAGGAAACCAGGAAGGGAAAGAAGAGGCTCTGTGACAGTAGAAAGAACACTTTAACACCATTGCAAACACGACACTTATTCAGCATCACTCGAGATCATCTTCCCTAAGTATAAGTCCTCTCACAGGCACAGATTTGCACATAAAGAAGGAAAGGGAGATAAATAAAGAAAAGTGATGTCACCATGAGAACCAAGGAATTACAGAGACAATAGGAAGTCAACAGTAAAGTCTGGAATGAGAAACTATGCATATTATCAGTACCCAAATAATTGATACAAAAGTACCCAAAATCATGCAGCTTAGTCCGCAATCTCAAGGTCTTGCTATGGCATTTGTCCTGTTTCTTCTTGGTCTTTGACTATGTCATGATTCCTAAAACATTTATTTAAGCATTAAACATTTATTTCTTCAGCATTTATTAACGTTGAATTTCACTAGTATGAAGAATCTCTTGGTAGATCCACTACTGGCATACATCTCAAGGAAGTGGAGTCACATATTTGCATTAAGGCTTAAAGCTTTTGTCTTTAGACACATTCATCTTTTGTATGAAGCTCCAACTACATGTTTGATACACAGTGAATATAGTTATGGCAGCAGAACAAAACTGGAAGAGTGTGGAAGAAAAGTATTCATCAACAGTTGTGATAAGGGAACTTCAGAATATTAACATGAGTTTGCTTGATATCGGTAGGAAGCCATTTGAAATTGAAATAATAAAAAAGACCTAGAACTGCAACCCTACCAGAATCTGTGCCTGGATTGTCCATTTGAATATTATGGTGCATCCTCAGACCTAAGATAGCCAAAAGAACTCTTCCACTTCAAGAATCTTTCAAGTACACTTGAGCCAGTGTAAGCGATAATAAGAAACAGCTTTGTATTATAACCACAACATTGCATATCTTCAGACCTGGAACATAGGAGACCTGAAGTTTTAGGTACTGCTGAAAGCTGTCAGTCTGATGTAAAAGTAAAAGAGAGGGTGTGGAACAAAAGCAGAGAAAAGGAAGCTCTGGAACATAAAAAGGGACATGTTACCTTTAGCTTTCAGTTTGCATTAGCTTTATTCTGTTTGCTCGCCATGTATTTCTGTTATTGTAACCTTTTCTTGTCCAACTCCTCCCTCACTCAAATCTGTATAAAGGCTGTCATTAAAAGCTCCAGTTCAGCAGGGTACATGGGTGCACACATGGCTTTCACTACAAGTCATCTGCTTGATTTCTGTGAAGCTATTTAGGTGCTTGCACTCAAGTGTATTCTTAAAAACATTCTGAATTGACCCCCAGTCAATTTTCTTTCTCCTCCTAACCCACGTCACAGACATTTTTTTAGTCTTTCCTTTAGCTCCCTGTCTCTTACCATATGCCCTTTAAACACATCATCCCCATCGGTAACACTCTAAAATCTCCACATACTCACTCACCAGCATTTCTCCTCTCATTTTCTTTTGCTTTTTCTCCCTGAATCCACTCTCTTCCCTAATGTCATACTGTTCCTTTGACTTGTTTCTGCTCCTCTGGACCTTAAGTAGCATCTGAGTTTTTTTTTTCTACTTTTGAAACAGCGTCCCTGGCCTCTGCCTTCACTCAAGTAGCTTTTGAGCCCTGTTTGTCCATCATTATAATCTTCCATATTCCAGTTCTTCATAAAAATGGAAGAAGAAGGAGGAACAACATGATGAATGTATCAGGAGAGCTGAGACTCTTCAGAAAATTAAACGATATTAACTCTCTACTTAGAAGTATTAGTGTACTCAAATCATAAGTATTTTTCAGGGTCTATTTAGAATTATGCTTTGATAACATAGATAGTGAGATAACAAATAGCAGCCCACTTGTGAATAACAGAATCCATGTTCTGCACTGTCTGACTCCAAGAGCTGGAGTCCCAGGCCTCCCCAGAATGCACCTCAAAACCATAAAGCTCATGTGCCATGAAATGAAGCAAAAACAGGTGAAAGAAGAGAGAACAGAGGTTCTTCAAGACAGGGTTCTTTCTTTTCTGACTATGTGAAGACTCTGCCTGAGGGCATGTCTGCACTGAAGACCACAGTGCTGTGGAGCACTGTGCCAGCTTAACTCCTGGAAGCAGTCCAGCCCCAGGAGGTCAAAGTCCCAAGTAGGCAAGATCACTGTACTTCTCAGTTAGATTCTGTGTTGTACACAAGCTGACTGGCTTAACGCTAGGTGCAACATCTATATGCCCTGTAGATTAGCCATACACTGTTCAGAGACAAATATTTTTGATCTGGTAGAGGGAATAGCCATTGGGTGCAAGGACAGTAAATAAACATTTTTTCCCCTTCTGGCAATTTATGCATTGGACAGAAAGAGAGCATTGTGATGGTTTTAAAGATAAATAGTGTAAAGAAGGGCATCACTGCTTTCCTGTGATCCATTAGGTGTCTGCTAGATTCATTTAAATCTCTGTATCTCATATAAAAAGGAGAGACCTAGAAGTGACTATAGCCTATTCAGTTGACTACGTACGCTTATCCAGGAACCCACACAGTACTTCACAAGAGGACATTCCAGTTGGCCAAAGTATTCTCGTGTGTATTCTTACTCTGACTACATCCCCTGTTTGATGACTACAAGATTTTATACCCCCAAAGTTCTGATCATTTATATCAAAAAGTTGCAATATTAAATTTACAGGAAATAGCTTCCTGGAAAAATGACTTGCTCTGGAGTCTAACTATGCTTGCTAATTTGTGTACCAGCTGCAAAAGCTGCACAGTGTGGAGCTCAATGAAGGCTAATTTCTCTTGCCAAAAAAGCATGGATGCTTACTGACAGCCTTTCTAGCCCATACGAGATTCTTCAGAAATGTCAGCCTAATCCCTTAAACAATATTAAAAAAAAAAAAAAAAAAAAAAAAAAAAAAAAAAAAAAAAAAGCTCTGAGCTTTTTACTTCCAGCAGGACAAAATAGACAGAATAATGTGTTGTGTGAAATCCATATACTAAATCTGTAAATCTGTCCATCCATTTTCCTTACAAAATATTTGCTAATCATGCTGCTAAAGGGCATGAACACTTTTTAGAATATAAATTATGATTTGGCAATGACAAATGTTAATATTAAAACACATATAATGACTCTTAGATTAATCTTTTCTGATATACTCAATACCCAAGATAAATAACTAATCCACAGAGAACAGGAGGTGGACCCAACAACTGAGCAATATTACAGTTTTAGGACATACTGTAGAGGGCATAGGCAAATGCAATCTCATAGATCTCTTAATAATAATCACCATATATTGGTGAGTCAAAAACACCAGGTTTATAAGCCGGAAAAAAACAAAACAAAACAACAACAAAAAAAACAGTCTCAAAAAAAAACATGCTGAAATTTTCTTGTAAGCCATACACACGTGCAGCACTAATTCCTGCAATTATCAACATGTGCTTGGAAAGTTTCACTTCACAACCATGTAGTTTTATCCTTCAGAGAATAACAAAAGTAGACACTATTGTGTAAACTGTATTTCATTCTGCGGTTTGTTTAGCAAAATATAGCCACTGTTTAAATTTGATACGTATTTCCTACTGATGAATTACTCTCCAAGAAGAGGTGGTCAATCACAGAACAAATGGAGCTTAATAATCATTAATCACAGGTGCAAATTCACTGCATAATTCCTAAGACAAAAGATTTGGCAAGAATTTCTAAAAATTTTATACTATTTTTATGACAGCATGTTGGAAAAGCAGGAAAAAATGAAAACAGTGCTACAGACAGTCATTTATCTCACAGGAATTTTTATTATTACTGGATCTGTTATATTTTTATGCAAATGAGGAAAGATTACAATGAACAAATCATCTATGATATAATATATATCAAGCAATATGAATATGCCAAATTATTCAAATTAATAGATACACATATGCATACTCCCATACAGAAGTTGTATTTATATATACACACTTTTATCCAAACGTAAATATTGTAGGCATTTATCAATACAGCTGTGCATATGCATATATTAGAAAGAGAAACACATTTATACATGCAACCTATTAACAATTCCAAGGAGCAAAATTGTCTTGAAAACAATCTAACTGAAAGATATTTTCCAAATAAAATACTGTAATGCCCCTATCCTGTATAAATGAAAACATAAATTGAGCAACACAGCTGAAGTGTCATTTTTCTTCACTTTTTTTTTTTTACCCATCTGAACAAAGTATCTTCTTTAGGCTGTGATCAATTTAATAAATATGGGAAGTTTTTCTCTTGCCTCAGCCACATCTACATGCAGGAAAACAAAGCTAATTTAATTTGTCAATAATGATCTGTAGTCAAATTATTTCATGAACTGTTCAGTTATATTTTACAAGTCTTTTTCAACAGTCTTTCAAAAACATTAAAACAGAAGAGGTTTAAGGTATATATTTTAAGATTTTAATGATTTTTTTTACAAATTGTTTTTCACAGGCTACATTAAAATTATTCATTTAGCTGAAAATAGTTGAACCTATTTGAGTAATAAACAGCCCTTTAAAGAAAAACATCCTGAACTTTAAAAAAAAATAAAAAATAAAAATTTGCCTCATTAAAAAGCACCACTTTAATGGCTGTTTTCAGTAGTGCTAAAATATAAAACGAGACCTAAGAAAACTTAAGTTGCCTGCAACATTCTTTATAATCATCAAGTGGTTAGGTGAAATGTTACGTTAGCTGTAATGTAATATATATTCCAGCTATGTAACAGGTTTTTCTGTCAAGTGAGCAAACAGAATTCATCATCTACATCAACAAGAGTAAACCTAGATCCTAAATTTTAAAGATGCCATAAGGAGGTTACATGTTTCTTGAATTACTTTCTAAAAATACTGATACGCTGTTTATAGTCTTCAGGAGCAAAAAGAAAGCATTTATATACAATCAGATGTCTCCCTAAAAAAAAAGAAGGGTTTCTAGTATTTAGCATATCTATAGCTCAGCACAGTTTTAACCTGAACTGCTATTTCATTCCTTAGGCGTCTGTATGTGGAAAACAGATTAAAGTAGGCAGAAGATAATGGAACCAATTCTTTAATGTTAGCAGGATCAGGCCCAATGCACTGTTAGCTTGAAGATGAAGAATCTATTTTTCATGTGCCTGTTAATATGGACATTTCTTCAGTTTTGAATAAAAGATGTTGTCTTTAAGGAATTTCTGAGACCAGTATTTTCCATTTTTTTTTTTTTCCAAATGGACACAGAAACTATTGAATTGCCAAAGCAGAATGAGACAGAAAACTAAATTCTGTGCATGGGCCAAACCTGGAAAGGACAGACGTCAGGCTGTGTAAATTCTGATCTCTCAAAAACTGTCTGTGTGCACTTGTTGACACTAACCTGCACAAAACCTGTGGAAGAAAATATATTAAAGAGAGGACCTACATCCTTATCAAAGTGTATTACCTCAAACCACCTTACACTGCAAAACAAACAGGAGTAAGCACAGAGGAGCAGCATCATAGCAGGTGAAACAAGAGCAGATTAAATTGTACTCTCTCGCAAGCTTTGCCATGCAAGCACATTTTCTGAGCAGCAGGTTTGCAAACAATTCTGCTCACCGGCTTGCTCGTTTCTGCATGTGACCCTTGCAGCAGTCAAAATCAGTGTCTGTGCTGTGCAACCAATATGTAAGATAAAGTAAAACAGCAAAACTGAGCCATCAGACTCTTTAATGCAAGCCTTGGCTTTATGTTTATTGTAATGAAATAAAATGGAAACAGTACTGCAGCATTTTTAATCACTTGAAATTATCATCCGTCTTCATCACAGAAATAGCACAATAGATAATTGATCTTCTGAATCAAAACAGCGCAACCCCCAGCAGTATGTTTGTGCTAATTCATGAGGGCTTTTTTAATGAATTTGGGAAGCTATCTATATACCTACACAAAGGTCTTATTTTATTATTAACTACAGTAATTTCATACTGGAACCCTAATATTAGAGTGCAATTTAATTGAAACTGTTGAACTTTTGAACTGTTAACAATACAAATAACACAATAATAATGAAGAATCCAAACACTTAGCAGCAGCAGCAAACTAATAATCAGCAACACTTTTATGTCAAATAAGCTACCAGGGGAATGAATAATTCCTCGTCTCTCACAGTAACACCACCAATATTTCAAGACATTTCCATTCGGCGGAAACATGCTGGCGCGTATTCGAGCCCTAAATCCAGGCAGACTTCTTCTCAGGGCAAAGGCATGTCCCATGGTGCCCCCAAATGCTTCCTGCTTCCCACCCCCCAGTGCGCAAAGGCTCAGGTCTCTAGCCTTTTTGGGAGGTGAGCAAACAGCAAATGTCTCCAGTGTGCTCCCACTGCCAGAGGGTTTCCCTCGCGTGGAGCCACCACGCAGATAGGTTCAGCGAGCCAGGCCTTGCTGCTACACCTGTATCAACAACAATGCAAGCGCCATTATCTTACCTTAATGAACTTAATCTTTAATTTCACAGCTTGGCCCTGGTGCTCAGGCTCCTAACAAAGGAGCTGAACTGTTTTAGTCCATATGACCACCCTTCCTCCAACAGCTGTGGAAACTTTAGCCATGACAAGGATTTTTGCCCCTTGTGAAACTGTCAAAAGCAATAAATATTTTTCTTTTTTTCCATCATTAGACTCTCCTAAGAATGCCTCCCCATTGTCCACTGTAATTCCCAGAGCTCGCTGGGCAGAAGCTTTATTGTCCACAATGAGTCCTGAAGTGTGAACAATACGGGGAACGCAGCGGCACTTTCTCGAGGGTGTAGCCGCCAGGAATGCGGCGCTTCCCCATAGACAGCTCCGCCAAAAGAGCACTTGTGTTTTTTAACACGGGCCTTTCAGAAGGATGCTCGAGTTGCGGCATTGTGGCCCACTGTAAATAGATGCACTCGCCAGAATGGAGCTTCGTCATCCCTAATTAGGGAAGTAACTCCAGAGAGACAGAATGTCACTTGCAAGACTGGACGCATTGTTGGGTTTGTGCGCGTCCCCACAATGTGAGGTAATTGGAGTTGTACCTTTTAGAAAGCTGCTAATTTCGCATAGGAAGTGCTAACAAGACCTTTGTGTGCCATGTTTTCCTTCTTCCTTTTTAAGGAAGTTACAGCGCTCGAGTACTGGGAATGGCTGGGCCAAGGCCCAGCGAAGGAGGCTGCGGTAATGAACCACTTCAGCCCGCGGTTAGAAAAAGGAGGCCTAATTTTCAGGCCTGAGAATACTAGGCCTGACAAAGGGTTCTGTTTAAGCTTATTATACAGGACATTCTTAGTGCCTACACAGCTTTCCTCGAAATGACCCTCTCCAAATAAGTGCATCAAGTTTGAGCAAATAGAAACATGCAACTTTCAAGGCTTAGGGTTATAGTTTTCTTTACAAAGCCATTTATATAATGTAAGCTTGCAATTAGCATGGAACGGAGCAACAAGATCTAGCTAGGAAAGTTCCTCTAACAAAGGACAGAAATTAGGGGAATAAGTAACAGTTAAATATCAGCTTCAGATAGCTAGCTGAAAAGGCCTTTCAAATAAGCTGTGGATACAGAAAAATAAAATAATTTTGCCTCAAATCTCTCACTCCATAAAGTTTGGCTTTTAAATGGCTGACTGATTAATTCCACTAATTTTAAATTATCCAGATAGAATGGATCTGGGTTAAAAAAAAAATACACACTGAAAAGCCTTTCAGCTTTTAAGCCTGACAATATCATCAAAACGTCTGTAGGAATTACATATAAAAATTCAAACGGTAATGAAACAAATTACTACTTACAGTATGAAAAGTCTGCAAAAGCTTTTTATAGACTTGAAATGCAGAAGTTATATAAACTACTCGGTGAAAAGAATTAGAAAATGACCTTTGCAGATCAGGGGCAAAAATGAACAGTCTTCAGGAAAAAAAAAAAATCACTGTTAACAATGGCTTTTAATGCCATTTTGCTTCACTCATTTATCTAATAATCATGGCAAGGTTAGGGTAAACAATGAACAGTATGTTTTCACATATTCCACCTTTAGTGTCCTCCATATGAATTTCTAAAACACTTAAGAGAATAGATACATAAACCTGTGACCTTCGAATGAGCTTTTTGCTACTTTCAACATTTTGAATAAAAAAAGGTCAGAAAATTGAACCACTTTTGCACAGTAATGAATTCCATTCTGTTGGGTAAACAAAGCTAAATTTTAAAACACAGACCTGACATCTCTATAGCTCAAGAAGCTTTTCTCTCCTTCTGGTGCAGGGGCGGGGGGTGTCTGTGGGATGCTTGCACTCTACCACTGCCTAAATAATTACAGCATCCACCAAAGGGAGGAGGAGGAGGAGGAGACAAAAATATTTGGTTTTATTCTGTGAACAGCCATGATTTCCTAGGTAAGTACAACAAAAATACCCAATTTTTAAGACTTTTTTTTTTTTTTTTCCTCCCCAGTGAATAATTGATCCGGTCCACACAAAAAGAAGGCAGTGCTACCGTTTTAGAGCTAGCTCTTACTGACAAGAGCCATGAGGGCCTCCAAAAGTTACTTCAATTTCCGCCGTGCCTTTGTCCATGAGTTGTCCTGGCTGAAAGGCCCAGTTAGGTATTGTTGCAAAAAAAGTCTGCACCCACATTTATTCCCCTCTAATTCATACTCTGCATTGTGAAGTTTTGCTATTCAGGGGCTGATTGGACAACAGCCCAAAGAATGGCCTGAGTGATTAGTCTCCCAGCATGGGTCTGGATTGTGGGTATAAACCTAGAGCCGGGGCTTGAATTCACTGCAGCTTTTTGCTTCCTCCTAGTGCCTCCCGCTCCCCATATTTTCTGCACCCGTTGCTGCAGGTAACACATTCCTTCATACCAGGAAACGGCATCCGTGTAATTAGCTTGCACAGTAGTGTGCGAGCCCTTGAAAGTCCAAGGGTTGTGCCCCTGGAAGCAATTTCACTTTGGCATTTACAGGGACTCACAGGTTTTCGTTCAGGGTGGGATAATACAAAACCCCCGGTATTGTCATTACGGGGTATTCATTCTGCTTGACAAAGGCACCTTCTCTAGTGTCCCCCCGGGGGCACAAAGGGGTGAGTCTGGACACAGATTTGTTTGTTTAGAACCGGAGTTACACTTTGCCCAGCCCACTGAAGTTCCCAAACACTGGCTCTGGCCCCATCCCCTGCCTCCGTGTGCACCACAGAGCGTGGGGTGTGCTATACCGCTTCCCCTGTTCCTTTGCACCTAACACTTACTTTATGTTTGAAAGTATGGCAGCTGCGCAAGTTGTTAAGTGTACAGATGTCACTCTGTGTTTTACATGTCAGTAACTTGAATTAATTTACATTTATTTTCCTATTGTTTTTATCATTTTATGACAATGTGCTGCATAATATAATTTAAATCTTTAATGTACAACTAATTCTCTACCATTAATTTGTCAACATGATTACTGGATATGCCAGGAGGAAAAGCTGGATGATTTGAAATATGTACAAGGCATTCCTGTATCTTTAAAGGAGGTTTATATCTGAAATGACAAAGATTTACAGAACTTTTTTTGGTCTGTCTGCCATTTTATGAAAACTACAATTTCAATGTAATTTTGCAAACTGAATTATTCTAAATCTCAGCCTGAAATAAAATAAAGCATCTAATATATTAATTAGCCCAGGGAGAGAGTCCCAACACTGTTGTAAGAAGCAAAATGATAGTATGATTCCTGAAAAATGCAGCCTTCATCATGACAAATCCTGGCTGATAGGAGTTTAAACTGTCTCCCTGCCAATAGTATTTTATTTTGGGCAGAGTAGTAATCTTTTTAGCTATGCACTAGAACTGAAAAACAGCTCATAACAAGAGCAGGTTGTGAACTTTTTGACAGATAATGGTGATTTGTTGAAACTGAAACTTGTCCTGGGAGCGTACAGCAGGAGCTACAGCAGGGAAGGTTTCTCAGGGTAGGATTTCTGATTAAAAATGATGAGGGAGGAGGGAGAGAGGAAGAAGGTCTGTTCTGCCTCTCACTGCTCCCCAGCTGCTGTAGGTAGGAGGTCAGGACACTCTCCAGGGATGTGGGAGAGCCAGTCTCAATTAGCTCCTCAGTATTCCTGTGATGGGGAATTCAGAGCATATCACCCCTCCATTCTCCATGGGGATCTAGCCCCCATGTCTTCTGCACTGCTGTCTTCTGCTTATTTTCTGTTTCTTCCCCTATATCAAAAAAAAAAAAAAAAAAAAAAAAAAAAAAAGAGAGAGAAAAAAATACTACATATCTTCCCTTAAAAACATATCAATATATGGAAGTAGAGGTCCTGACCTTGCAGCACCAACACCTGGGTGATTTCCTTGTGTGATTTCTCATGCAGAGTGGGAAGCCCACTCTCATGCTGGTTTGGGGAGACAAATGCAAGCAGCGTCCTTGAACACAGCCAGCAGCCAGGCTGGGCTTTCCCTGCCTGATTCTCCCCATGCTCTCCTTGCGGTCTCTGGGTATTTCTGCAGGCAGGACTGGACTCTACGTCACAGTACTGTAAGCTTGTTCATATGCTCACATCTACAGTGCACAGGGCAAACAGCTCTTACAGGCAGGCCTTATACTGTAGGCTCCTCAGTATAGCAATCAGTCTAGTCATTATGAGACTATTTTGCAACTGTTCAGGTGGGTTCCCTACAGTCACCAGGTCTCTGAATGGACAAAATCTTATGCTCACATCAGTACTGGTCCAGGATCAGGTACAGACCCAGATGAAAATGCTGGCAAAATAATGAATAATCAAAGTGGATGGAAACATAGCAATTAGTTTCTGGGGAACAATTTACTAACAGAATGTTTAATCTCCTCACAGTTTTTTTTAAAGCTCTTCTCCTCACTCCTTTCCTCTGCCTTTTGGGCATCTAACAGGAAAATAAAAGCTGAATGACTCATCAGAACACTGGAAAAATCTAGTAATTTCTTTTCTTAAAAAAAAAAAAAAAAAAAAAAAAAAAAAAAAAAAAAAAAAGCTTGATTAAAAATTGAAGTAAAAAAAAAAAAAAAAGGATATTCTGTGAAAAAAGAAGTGTTTAGACAAAGCCTGTCTGCTTCAATTTCCCAGCAAAGTAAGCTCCCTTGCCCTGAGAGTGACAGTAGATTCCATAAATTAACTGAAAATCCCTCTTCTCAAGAGCCTAAGTTATCTCTTCTTTGCCTGCAGCTCTGATTTAGAATAGGCGCTCGTTTGTTTACTGTTTTAATTAATGCTCCTTTTCAGTGTGGAATAGGGGAAGGGAAATGAACTGACTTGATAAACAGGTGTAGCTGTTATGTGTTATATTTAGGATCATTCAGGACTTGCAACAGATTAATCAGGCTTGACTGGACGTGAACCTCCTAGCAGAAAAGGTAGATCAACTCTGCTGGATGCCCAGTAGGTGAGTATTATTTTAACTGCTAGCATGTGATAGGAAAGGCTGAGAAGGACGGCCATCAGTGAAGAATCTCTCTGTTTTTGCCCAAGAAAACATTCTGATTCTTTCCTCACAGCTTAATGGTTAAGGAGACCTTGACAATATAAGCCACTTTCCATGCCCCCTCTGCTCCCCCTTCTAACCTCTCTGCCTTGAATTCAAGGGGAAAGAAACAAATCATCCCATTATTTTTAAAACATGTAAATGTCACATTGGGAAACATGCTCTCTTAGGTTAACTATGAATGACTGAAGATTTTTTCTTCTAAATGCAATACAAGTGTAATAACAGTTTAAGTGTCATGTTATAACATGTATTGCCTTTGCGCTCCGTGTAATACCTAGCACAATCAAAACAGAAAATGATCCAAAATCAGCCTTTTCTTAAAGACATTTTAAATTCTTAGCCTCAAAGGGGAAAAACAATTGAGCTTAGGTTTCTTCGTTATGACTGAGCAAGGAAATTATGTGATTTAATCACATCATGGCAGTATAGCAACATTTGGCTCACGGGGAAGTCTAAGAAGAGACTGCATCTCCTGTTTTCCAAATAAAGTAACATCTAAAAATATATTTATTTACTCCACATTTTCTTTGGCTTATGCTATTAATATGTGTACAGAAAGCAATGTCACATTAAAGATAAGTGAAAAGGAATCAGAGAGCACACATTTTTAATATTATTCATCTGACCTTGCCAGGCAGAGGGAACGCAGGGACATTGCAGAGCAGACTAGGATTTGATTTTAACTGCATTACAGTAAACTACCTAGAGTTTACGCCTGTCAAATGGGACCCTGCTCACTAGTATCTGTTGCTAGCAGACTGGCTGAAAACCAGCTTTGGTGTCAGCTGCGAAAACAGATGCTCACCCACCTCCTTGGAAAGAGATACTCTGAATGGAAGTATTACAGGCGCTCCTTGCAGAGCAGAAATATGGCGCTGGATCTGGCTTTCTTTACACTGTGTTCTTTCCCTACACTGTGTCAAAAAGACTAGTTTGACTGCCATAATGAGAAGCCTACAGCCTAAGGCCTGCCTACAAGAGCTGTGTCCTAGGTCCTGGAGTCAGGGATATTCATAACACAGCCTATTCAGACCACATGCAATCTTTTATTATGCATGGACCTCTGATTTTGACCTTCCACCACAATTTTACCGGACTGCTGCAAAGGTTGGGGGATTAGACATGGGGAAAGAAGGAAGGAAAGAAGCCCAGATGAAAAATTTTTAGCATTTTCCTTACCCCCACATATTCCCAGAAATGCACAGAGCTTTGATGTATTCAAGAAATTTGAGATAAACGTCCTTTCTACAGATAGCCCCTAATACCTTGCTGCAACCATCAGCTTGGACTCCGTGATGGTGGCTGATAGCCTAGCAATACCTACCATGCCACAATAAATCATTTATCTTATCTTGTTCATAGACGTCTAAATGCTCCCCTACCAGGGGAAAAACAGCTTGACAAGGTCTGCAAGGAAAACCTTTCGGAGTTACTGCTGTGTTCTCCTCTCAGGAGATTTGCAGTCATGTGCAGGGGGAGCCTTCAGTCCTCCAAACAGCACGGAGGCTTGCAATAGCATTTATTCTCATGCCTGCTTAAAGAAAACTCAGCCAGATCCAGTCTTAAATCTCCGCAGAGTAATCACAGCCCAGTATATGGATCCTGGGGAAGTCACACTGAAAACTAGACTGGAAGATGCCTTGTTTTCCTGAGGGAGGTGCTGCCCTTTCCTGCCAGCTTGGGTGTTCTGGACCAGCCAAACACACTTGGAAAAATTGGTTTTAGACTTGTGGGAACTCTGGAAAGAGGAGGCAGAGTACAACCCTCCCTTTCCCTACCTGTGTTATCACTGCTGCATGGCTTAATGCAGCACCCCTTCTCCTTTGCTCACTAATGGCCTGCTGCCCCCAGCAATTCTTCTGTTTGCAGGATACTGAAGTCAGCTCTGATTTCTGGCCAAGTAAACATTTCAGCTGTGTTATCTGTCCTTGCTGCCTTCTCCCTGTGTCTTCCTAATCATTTGAATGGGACCCAGCAAATTAATGATGCTGTCAGGAGTCAAACAGAAAACAAACAAACAAAAACCACAAAGCCAACCCCCCAAACCCAGACATATTGATGAAGAAAAGACCAGTGCCATCTGTTATACTTCACCTTGTGTCGAAGTGTGCCGGAGAAGGAAGATGTTACTGTACATTGCTCCACTCCTGCCTCTTCCCTGGCTATTCAGGTCTTTTCTCTTCCCCTGAGCATCCTTTGGGAAAACACAGACTCAATGGGAGCATCCGTCCCATGATTATAAACTAAGGAAGGACAACTGCAATCCTAGTTTTCAGTTTTAAGTCACGGCTGACATATATGTGGAACAAATGACTTATTAATGCAACATAAGATTGTGAAGGAGCTCGTGTTAAGAAAAGCCACTACAGAAATGGAAATTTGTTCCAACAGCTCTCTGGATCTTTCCAGATTCAGACAGAAGCAAGGAGAGAGAACGTCTAACTCAATCTGGCCAAATACCTGGTATATCTCTATCCCCCTTTTTTGCAAGCAAAAACATTTTTTTCTCCCAAGTCTATTTTTTTTTCCTCATGAAATAGCATAAGGCAGGAAGTGAAAGAGATTTGTATGGCTTATTTTAAGACAAATAGGTAGCACTTTTCCAGCCCTTGCTCAAGCCAGCCCCATGAGGGTGAGTACCTGCATCAGCCTCCCAAAACTCCTCAGCTCCCCTGCCAAAATCTACCTGGCCTGCCATGGTGCTGCAAAGTCCTCAGCTGTGTGTGAAGGCAGGCACAGAGCTTTGGAGGATGTGCTTTGTTAAAACACTGATTTCACTGCAGAAAGAGAATGACGTGCAGAGATGTGGAGTGTCACAGCTTTGGCCAGTATTTGAATGCTTCCAGCCTCTCCACTGGGAAGTTTTTGCTATTGCTCTTTGTTGTGAATTTATCTTATGTGACTGAGATTTGGAAGTTGCCCAAAATGTACAGCACAGAGCAGCATCAGAAAACCGGAAGAAAAGGAGGAAGGCAGAGGGGTGGAGGGAAGTGTCAAGGGAGTTTTGCAAAGCAAATAGAGAATTATCCTTTTGTGTGAGATGCCATGAAGACTTTTTATCTGATACATGATACTTTGCTTGGAGGACCAGTGCGTACTAAGAGCTTTCTTACCCACCCCACCCCCTTGATTGCCTCACTGTTCTCAGTGCAGATTTATTAAATTTTGAATTAACAAGTGTTAAGGAGGTTGATTTTGTTTGTTCTGCCACATAACTTACTTTTCTAAACACTTAGTAATAGCAGCAGTTAATCTATTGACCAATGGCTTAAGCAGCAGGTGGCTTTAAGACCAATGGGCCAGTTCTGACAAGGCCACAGAAATTCCTAAGGCCTCTTTGTTACCTGGGCTGGAATGGAGAAACTGCTTGTTTGGAAAATGTTTCTCCTCCCACAAAACATCTTCAGCATTAAGGGCCTTTTGTTACCAGAAGTCTGAAGAGGGGGATTATGAAGGATAGTCTGTCACACAAATTGTTTCTTCTAGACATATAATACAACCTGCATTAAAAGTTTACAAACTAATCTAATGAAATTATCATTCAAACGAAGCATGTCTCTGGACATTAAATTGATGCCTCGACCTGTGGTGCAATTTCATCATTGAAAACTTCAAGACTGTAATTCTTCTGCCGATGCTATTCTAGGGTAAAACTAGATTTTCTTTTCAAATCTCAGCAGCATTCCGCTTGAAATAGGAACCCGGATAATCTGCAGGGGCTCGTTTTCTTAGGAAATCTAGGTGCCAACACATTAACAAATTAGTTCCCATGTGCTAATTAATCCAGAGTTACAGTTAACAGTATGTCATTTGGGTCCTTATACACTCTCCCAGTTATGGCAATTCACATCAGAAAATAGAAGGTGGGTTGTTTTCTTTATTTGGATTGGTTTGGTAGAAGCCAGCAGCAGCTGCAGAAACTCAAACATACGGATCTGTACCTTTGAGGCAATGCAGTGCTGGCTTAGCCAAGGGCAGCTATGACTTTCCTAAAGGAGATTTCAAGGTGGGGAGGGACACCACACTCCAAAATGTTCATGCTGTTCACGCATGCACAGAAAGGACAGCAGCAGCTTGGCTTGTGGTAAGGAAATTGAGCTTGGTGAGGAAATGGAGCAGCTGGGGTAGGGTTTATTCTTCCTTCAGCCAAGCTTTCTGTGTTGTCCTTTCCCAAGTAAGGAGAAAGCACCTTCTTTTATGTGTGTGTTTATAAACATATATATATATCTCCATACATATGTTTGTATATATAAAGTATATATGAATATACACACATACATGTGTATACTTTGATTCCAGCACTGCTACTACAATTCCATAGTCTGTTTATTGTAAGTAACAATTGCAAACAGCTTCACTGAAGCAATTCAAAAAATAGTAAAGAAGTCAAGTTACAAAATATTCTATAGTTGGATCTCCATGTACTGGGGTTTCTTCATCATTTGAGTTGTGTTTCTATGTGTTATGTATAGATCTATATATATATATATATGCACGTTGCATATGTACGTACATGAATGCAAATATGCACAATTTCTATTTAAGACCTTTGTGGTTTTGGGACCCTGAACTCGCCTGGGGATGAGATCCAGTAGCACCACTAGGTGCTACTGTAATACAACTAATTAATATTATTTTTACGACTAATAATAACAGCAGTGTTTACTTTTAGTGTATTCAGTCTTGCCAACATATGTTTTTATATTCTTTAATTTTCTTGTTCTCTGCTGCACAAATGCTTAGAAAGATCCTAATTAACTGCTCAACAATGACACATTCTCATTTAGTTTTTCTCTCAAACTTATTTATTAGGCTTTGTTTATCAGTGGGAGAGTTGCTAGCACTGAGACTGCCAGGATTTACTCTAAGCCTCTTAGTCTGGTGTTTCCATGGCCCTGGCTCTCTGTGTAGGAGAAGCTAAGAAAGCCATACATACAGGTTTGGGTCCCCTTTATTTCAAGTAATCTAGAGCAGATGTTTTGTTGTGTGTGTGTTTTTTTTTTCTTGTTTTTCTTGGTTTTTTTTCTTCTTTTGGGAGGGATGGGGGGAAGGCACCTGATCACTAAACACATTGAGGAAAACACTGATTTTTGGCCAGGTCTACTGGTGCGCTAGTGAAGATTTTTTTGTTTGTCTGAGCCAACGTATTTTTCAACATATTTTCAATGATTTTCAAGGGTTTCAACATATTTTCAAGGCATTTCTCTGAACCAATGAATTCCCACGAGTAACAACAGGAACATAGTCTCATTTGTCCAGTAAAATTTTTCGCAGAGACCTACAGCTAAAGCAAGCCAGAAAATGTATGAAGGCTTTTGCTCTGTGGCTGCTTCTAAGCTTCTGGTGCCCCTCCAATGCTCAGACATCACACCTGGAAGACGGACTCTTCTGTCCTGCACCTGTAAGGAAAAGAGGTTGCTTTCAGCCTCCCTCATAGTCACAGTTACCAAGTATTTGGTATTTTGTTTATTTTTATTTTATTTTTCTTTTTCAGGGCCATTATTTTTTCTTTTTCCTTTTCTCTTTCTCTTACTCCTTCTCTTTCTTTCTTTTCTTTCTTTCTTTCTTTTTTTTTGTTTGTTTGTTTCTTTCTTTCTCTCTCTCTCTCTCTCTTTCGCTCTCTCTTTGTTTTTCTCTTTCTTTCTCTTTCTTTCTCTCTTTCTCTCTCTTTCTGTTTCTCTTTCTTTCTCTCTTTCTCTCTTTCTCTCTTTCTCTCTTCCTTTCTTTCTCTTTTTCTTTCTCTCTTTCTCTCTTTCTTTCTCCCTTTCTCCTTCTCTCCCTTTCTTTCTCTTTCTCCCTTTCTTTCTCTCTCTTGGCTCACCTTCCTTTCTGCCTTCTTTCCTTCTCTTTCTCTCTCTTCCTCTCTTGTTTTCTCATTTTTCTAACAGGTGAGGTCTCCTCTTGCTAACTCACCACCTAATTAGAGTGGTGAAAATTAGCTGTATTCACCCTGGCTTTAGTCCTTGCAAAACTGTTGGAGAATTGGCCCACTTTTCAAGGTGCCAAATTGGAAGCTGAATCCAGGTGTGGTCAGAAGCAAGGGGATTATTTTCCTCCCATGGGGTTCAAACAAAGGCCTGCACTGGGGATAGATGGGGTGGGGACAATGTTGCCTGCAGGAGGGCTAAACACTCATCCTGACATTTGAGCCGTCAGCACACCACAGCACGAGATTGTGTCATGGGTTTCTCAGCCTGAGGAGGGTTTTTTTATGGATTGTAGCGAGGGAAACTCTGTGACCTGGAGTAAGAAGAGAAAGTGCTGTAACCCTCTAATTCTCAAGAAGGTTCAAAGTCCAGATAAACAGAACATGCACTTGGGAAAATACAATACACCCATCTGCTGCTGTAGTAAACAGGACACTGTCTTCAGCTCCTAAGATCCCATAAAGATCCACAGAAGATCCCCTGGACCCAGAGCCCCATCCTTCATGGATACCTCAAGAGTGTGTAGTGAGTATTGGTGAGGCTGCACCTGGAGTAGTGTGTCCAGTTCTGCCCCCTCATACAAGAGAGACGAGAGCATACTGGAGACAGTCCAAGGGGAGGAATCTTATAAATGTTTGAAAACATCTGATGGGAGGGGTCAGAAGGGACAGAACCAGGCTCTTTTCAGTGGTGCCCAGTGCCAGGACAAGAGGTAATGTGCACAAACTGGAACACAGGAGGTTCTGTCTAAACATCAGGAAGCACTTTACTATGCATGTGACTAAGCACTGTCACAGGTAGTCCAAGAGGTTGTGGCATTTCCCTCCTTGGAGATCTTCAAAAGCTGCCTGGGTAACCTCTTGTAAATGTCACTGTTTGAAAATGGCTCCAGATGTCCCTTCCAGTCTCAACCATTCTGTGTTTCCGCGATAAACCCTAACATTTTTGTTGTATGCTACCACCTCCGGCTTCATGCAACAAATGGGATCAGATTCTGCCCTCATACCTGGTAGTGTAAAACTCCTCCAGGGATGGTGAGTGGGATGGTTCCCTCTCCCCAGCAAGCTGGCTTAGATTTTCTTAAAACAAACAACTTAGATGAAAAGGTAGTTTGCAAGACCCACTCTGTAAACCAGCAGGTGTAGTTTCCTTAGTCTGTGAAAAGAGAGCACACAGGTACCTGCTTGGCCAAGAATTCATTCCAGTACTGTCTTTGTGCGGTGCTGATGTTAGTGTGTGTGAGCACAACCCTCCCTCCATCAAACACAGCCCAGCAAGTACCCTCCATCTCCCTTATTTGCAGTGATCATTTGGCTAGAGTGACTGATCAGCGGTTGAGCCTCAAGCCAGAAACTCCTTAGTTTTTCTCACTGACTCAATGGCATGGGGCAAATTATGTCAGGAATTTCTTCCTGTCAAATTAATACAAGTACTCATGTAACTCAGGAGGCCCTCTGAGAACTGGCTTTTTAGTGTTGATCCAGTGTTTTCCAGAGGGCTTTGCTGCTAGCATTAGGTATTTTAATGAGTCTGAAACTCTGTCAGTGCTGCAGATGTTCCCTTTTCTCAAGTTGGGCCTATTTTTTCAGGAGGTTGGCTAGCAGTCATGGAGAATCCTAATGGTACGGCAGGTCACAAGGAGACAGTCTCATTACTGTGCTTAAGTTCATGTAAAGGAACAAATGAAGTAGCTGGTGACAGCAAACACCTTGTTACTCAAGATCTTTCATTGGAGAAGCCTGGTAGATTTGGAAAACAGGATGCATTCAGCTCTGGAGCCCCCAGCACAAGAAAGACATAGACCTGTAAGAACAGGTCCAGAAGAGGACCGCAAAGATGATCAGAGGTCTGGAACACCTCTCCTGTGAAGATAGGCTGAGAAATTTGGGGCTAGTTAGCCTAGAGAAGAGAAGGCTCCAGGGAGGCTCATAGAGGCCTTCCAGTACTTAAAGAGGCTGTACAGGAAAGATGGGGATGGACTCTTCATGAGCAATTGTAGTGACAGGATGACAGTTTTATGCTATAAGAGTAAGTTTAAGCTAGATAGTAGGAAGAAATTCTTTACTGTAAGGGTGGTGAGGCACTGGCACAGGCTGCCCAGAGAAGCTGTGATGCCCCATCCCTGGAAGTGTTCAAGGCCAGGTTGGATGGGGTTTTGAGCAACCTGGTCTGGTGAGAGATGTCACTGCCCGTGGCAGGGGTTAGAACTCGATGATCCTCCTACCCAAACCCTTCTATGATCCTATGATTCTACGCACATGCAGGTTATCCATACTCAGTGGTAGCATCACAACTCCTGTTGTGCTCCAAAGATTTCAAGTTAACCAGTTACAGAAGTCCCACTGAACAGCAGAAGAATAAACAAACCATGTTTTCTCAGGTACAATAAAGCTTTCTGGTTAACTGTGAAAAGTCAGAAGGGGCAGGTCTGTACGGATCATGTCACCTTTATTCTCCTGTGGGAAGGAGAGGATGCAACTTTCATCACTACCATTGAAGAGTATAAGCATTGTCTAAGGAGACAGCAAGTGGAAACCTCCACATGTTGCTGATTATATTTCAGGGGAAAAAAAAGGGGGGGGGGAAGAAAAAGAAAGAAAAAAAAATCCATCTCTTTTCCTTTGAGCATAGGTATAGCACAACATCCTGTAAATCAGTCATTTGCTTGTCTGTCCATCACCCCTTAGTTTCCTGCATCCATAGAAACAACTCTTTTGTCTCCTGTTGATGCAGAGCATAAGAGCATGTAATCCCTGTGGAATGCATGGGGCTAGGAAACAGAGGTGGATCAGGCCATTTGAAAGTCCAACTATCACAGCTGTAACCAAGAAGAGAAAGGAAGGGAAATGTAGCACCTGATGCTTTTCAGCTCTGATTATACTTTAGTGGAAGGGCCTTGACAAGATCCTGCAAAATCTGAATGGTGATATCACCCATGTCAGACCATGGCCTGGACTTTGGAACTTCAGACCTTCCCAGATTTTTCAGAAAAATAAGTAAATAAATAAATAAAAATAAAAGATAACGAGGGGGGGGGGGGGGGGGGGGGAGGAAGGGGGAAAAAAAAAAAAAAAAGGAAAGAAAAAGAAAAGAAAAAAAGCTTTTTTTTTTTTTAAAAAAAGAGAGAGAGAGAGAGAGAGAGAGAGAAACATCAAACGTCATCTTTACTGTTGCTGTTTTAATTTCTCTGATGCACTGAAAGAGCCTAGTGAAATTTCAGAAAGGACAAGTCTTTGTGGAGTACCTCTCAGAGGACAGAGAGTATATATTATCTTCACTGCCATGAATCTTTTATTGTTATTCTTTGGGGTGGGCTGTATATGAAATAGTAACGAGCAGCCTTTTGTCCTTCCCTTCAGATCCTCCAAATTTGGCTATGCTTTGCAATTCATCTTTGCAATGAAGCTACAACACCACTGTGGTTCTTTAAAAGGGTCATAGGGAACCGCAGCAAAATGGTATACAAAGGTAAAGATGTCAAGTGAGTTATGTTAACAGAAAAAGAACTACGCAGTAGGTCAAGGTTTGGGCAACAGCAGGGATATTTTTGTTAAGATAATACTACTCACAGTGGTGGTGGCTTCCTTCGTAATACATAGCTGCCCAGAGAGAATTGCCTCTATTCTCATGGAGTCAGAGGGCCATATAGGAAGGTCTTATGGGGTCTAAATGAGATAGACACTGCAATTGCTTGTACAAATAAACTTTTACTATATAAGCAGCATGAATGGGCTCTGGTGTAATGCTTTCTAATGGTTCACATATTCAGGTTGGTTTTAAGACAATTATCAGAGCAAGCTATTAAGAGCTAAATGGAGGTTTGTGCAGTTGTGTTTTCCTTTAGGAAGGGTAATTACCTTTCACTGCACCAGCACAGGGCAGAGGTTTCTGAGTTACTTCCCACCTAAACCATCAGAGAAAAATGGCAGGTTCAGCACAGGAGAATCCGCAGGTGCCTTCTTATGGTTCTGCACACAAAATGTTGCATACTCAAGCCCACCCTGTGAGGATGTATGTGCAAACACTGCCTAGAAGCAACCTTCTTGCTAAGACAAGAAGGTTCATTGTTCAGCCTGATGCTACTGCTTAGCACAGGTCTGTGGCATGGAAGAACCAGCTCTTCACCTTCCACGTGTCCCTGTAAGCATCTAACAACAAAACCTGCTCATCAGATGCTGAATCTACCCAGTGAAAGATTTGAATTTATAAGCAGCCTATCCTCAGGCTACTGCGCCCTGAAAAACAAAACAAACAAACAAACAAACAAGCAACAACAACAACACCTCATCCTGGCCATTTTCAGCTAAACTGCAGAACTTTTACTGTCCATAATATGGATGGCCAGAGCCAGTGCAAGAAAAAACTGCCAGAGTATATTTCTTGATTAGCATGTGGAGGTCAACAAAGATACAGCCCCATTGCAACCGAGCTCTGAACTAGTTTGCAGCTAAAGTACCTGTAAACATCCCTTATGGAAGCACAAGTGTTTTGAACTGTTACTGCAGGACTATCTGCTTTTAAAAGCCAGCTTTTAAAAGAAATCTGGGAATATACCAATGACTCTGCCTCATGCATAAAAGATGCATTGCAGAGCACCACATTGCTACATCAATATTTTTTAAATGTTTAAAGAGAAATTTCTTTCCTCATTTGAAAGAGCTTCTTTCAACAGTTGCAGGGAAACCTGTCCTCAGGCTCACGGGTTTCTGAATATTCTGATCTACCTGCATGTTCCCTACACTGTAAATGTGCTTAGATCCATGTGCACTAAGTGTTAAATTTATTCTTTCTCTCTTATAAAAAGGTAAGAATTCAGCAAAGAGGAATATTAACATCAATTTAGGTGTGGAGTTTTTATGCATGTGAGGATTTTTTCAGTCCTTTTTTTCCCCTGTTCTGGATTCATTTTAAGCCATAACTGTCCTATAGCTCATAAAATGTGCATTACGTCACCTTTTAGATAGAAGTCAGCAGGAACAAAGCTACTGGAATGGATGAATAAACAAATTATTGTTAGGGCTACACACATTAGCCTCAAAATAGCACTAGGAAAACGTGCAGTGCTTCTGCAACACAAATACCAGTTTGTACAATGATCTGAACTGCTCATGCAGGTGTTCATTTGGGCCTGACCCTGCTCAGCACAGGTGGGAAGTGCTGTGTGTTGGAGTACCAGGTAAAATGGAGGGTGGCTCCAGGAGAGGGGAATCCCATCCAGCAGCAGTAAGAGCATGGCTGCATGGCCACAAAATGCCCCCTGCGTGCTGGCAAGAGTGGTTACCTAGGGAAAATACACTCTGAATCACCTCATTAGCATGGGGTAGATTGCAGGCAAAACTGTAAGTCACTTTACAATCATTCCCTTCTTTTACGCTGTGCTCTGAAGCCCAGGCAAGCAAATGTGCTGGAGGACTGTGAGTCCCCAGCACACAGCGTGCCCTTGCCCTGCTGATCCTTCAGTTTCCACCTTTCCTGGTGAGCACACAGGTTGTTCTCATGGACGTGCTGCAGTGCACACAGAGGCTCCCCCATGGATGCTGTTTTGCAGTCTGCAGGCTCCTGTGCCTGTGCTTATTAGAAATCAGAAAGTTTCAAAATTACAGAGATTGTGCTAACTCTGGAGAAGTTTTTGAGGCATTCAGTCTCACCTGCACTTCTTGCCATGCCAGTCTTGCTGCTCTGCATGAACTGCAGGAGTGCTGTCTCACCAATCTCTGTAGTGCACAAGAAGTGTGCACCGTCCATCCTCTGCAGTTCCCAAATGGAACAATTTTGCTCTCACTCTAAATTTTGGGGCAGAAATATGGCATTCTGAGTGCTGTACCCGAGGTAGGAGGTGCCTTCCCTGATACTCAGCCCTTAAGGCTCAGAAGCAAACCATCCTTGCTGCCCTGGCATGGAGGATGAAGATGGGATGCTGCACATGCTTTGCAGTCCTTTCTGCAGTAATGGGTCCTTACAACAAAGAAAAGAGCAGGCTGAAAGTGATCTGAAATGGACTGGGGTTCAGCAGTAGGCATCCTTTTCACCAATCATCGCTTGGCAGCAATTTCTACCCAGTGGCAATATTCCTCTGCTTTGCTCGCAGCTGAAAATAACTCTGAAAGTGCTTCGAAAGGGCTGCCTTTTAACTGAGCTGAACACCTTCCTAAACGATTTTCGTCATGGTGAACATCTCCCCCTTGGATGAGGAGCATTCAGGCTCTTCCTTCCCAGTCCTGCTCTCTGCAGCGTGCAACCCACTGTAGAACATGGTTCATTGTTCCTGTGCTCTCCTGTGACCTTTATTTCCATAATGGACTCTCTGCCCATGTTGGTTATATTTCTACCTCACTACATAAGCTGGCAGATATCCAGCATGCTGGTGCCTGTGACACGACTCCTTTCTGCTCCCCACCCTGTTATATGGCAGCACCTTGCTGCAGGGTGGGCACCTGAAAGTGCAGGCACACCTGGCCTGGCACAAGCGGTGACAAAAGCCCCTGCTCTTTCCAAAGTAATTTGCTGAGCCACCAGGGTGCTCAGCACTGGGAAGGGGAGGTTAAACCACCACTTTGCTTCCTGTTGTGTCATCGGTTTAACTGTTGGCGTCAATTATTGAATACATTTACACAGTGCTAATGCCTTTGCTGTGATTTGCCAATTAACACAGCACTTTAAGTGTGGTCCTCATCCCTAAATCTTCTAGTAGAAAAGCAGCTGCTTGCAGACTTCTGGAAGGATATGTCAGAAAAAAAAAAAGACCATTTTTTTTCTGTTGATTTTCCTGTGGGAGAGCAAAGAGTTAATCTAGAGCCACCACTGTTCAAATACATATTCCCTTTCCCAAAACGCAGCATGGCAGTAGAAACAGTACA
>NC_088981.1:38134651-38139651 GCF_963932015.1 Anas acuta
TCCACAATTTAAAGATGAAAACCACACAGAGAGAAATCTGGGCTAAGCTATGCATTTGTAGCTTGCCCTGCGAGAAGACAGGGACCTAGCTACTCCCCCTTGAGCAGAAGGGAGAGCAGGTGAGAGATGGTGATAAAACGCTGCTCTGTTCGACTTGCAACGTGTCGCTGCCTTTCTCCTCTTCCCCCACCACACCAGCCGTGCCACCTGCCGCATCGAGAGGTGGATCAGGAGCTCCACCCACCACATCGCTTTTGTTCGGGGAGCACTGGAGGAGTTGCAATGGAGATATAACACTTGACAAACCTTATGCAGCCAGGCTCAAGGCATAAGAATGCTTTTTCGTGGAGGGAACAATTTTAATCCCACTTCCCTCCTCATGCAAGCATGTAGCCAGTAAGCCATGGGCAAAACGTGAATGACTTGTCTAATAAGAATTTTGCAGCTGGACTGGTACCTGGGGTAGCAAGTTCTCCTGCCTCATCTCACATTCTTAAGACATTTTCATTTCGAATCAAACTTCTTTCCAAACAGAAAGATTTGTTCTGTTATTCCAGAATACTATCAGATAGGGCTAGTTTGTAATTTTAAAGAAAGCCTTTGCCAGATTCTCAGAGTGGAATGGAATACCCTGTTCGTGGTCTTTTCTATTCTCGAGATAACAATCCCCTGCCTATGGCACCAGCTGCACTAGGGCTGCACCCAGGAACACATCCATAAGAAGACCCTTTCTCTCTGCCATTTTTCTCTGGGAAATGAGGAAGACACAACACTGCTTTAAAAATTACTAGTATATGTGAAGGAAGGCTTGCATCAGCCTAACATTCCCATTTTCTCGCAGTGAAGAGAGCATAGCTTGCACACATTGTCGTTCATCTTCAAAGTGCTTTGCAAGCACAGAATGATTAAGCTCAATATTCTGCTACTGAGCACAGTAAGCTATATCATTAAAAATACACCATGTATCAGAGGCTAGTTAAAGCACGTCACATGAAAGGCTCTGATACATTTTGTAAGTATGATTTGATAAGCTGCCTAACTTTTTTTCTTAGCAAAGATATTTGATGTATTAATAAACACTGTAATTTTTATTAAAATTAAAGAGCTCAGAAACAATTTATCAAATCCCTACTGAAGTGAGAGACTCTGAGAGATGTCTCTAAAAACCAACACTGTTAATGCTTCACAGATCCTACATCTATGATTTTTCAATATCCATTTTAAAACAAAGAAAAAAATATATAACACCCTCCCCCCCCCCCCCCCCCCACAACACAACAAACATCAAGAAGAGAGCTGGCTTACATACCTCTAAAATATGGCCCAAACCTGCAAACACTTATGTAGATGAGTAACTTTACTGCCTGCGGAGCTCCAATGTGAGTTTGCAGGATGAAGCCTAAAAGCATCTTTGGTAAACAAGCCATCAATTACGCACTTTAAGGATGGCAGCACCTGTGCAAAGCCTTCAACTCAAACTAAAGAAATAAAAGCAATTATCAGCTACTAATTTGAGTAAAACTGTTTTCTTCTTAGAGCTAAAAACATAATTTTAAGTGACACTGGTTTTATTTTTGGCAACTAATAATATTTATTAGATTATTGTTACAGCAGACATTCAAGCCCTCTCAAAAATAAATGGATCCCATAGTGTGATATTTTACTATTTTTTACAGTCCTTTGTTGATCATAAAGATTTCCTTGCACATGTTTTTAGAGAGAACAAAGGCAGTGCTGTATGTGATAAACAGAACAAAACAAATGAAACTAAAGCCACCTTTAGAGCAATTTTAAATTACTCCCAACTACATTTCATTTCCTATTAGACAAGTATCTTCCAATAAGAGTTTGAATATGAAACTCATACCAGCTATAAAAGAGATATACTACTCAGTTCTAGTATAAATGGTTGGTTTGCATTGCCCCTGGTCTTTATCTAACACTGAGAATAGGCTGCTTTTTATCAAAAGAGGAATAAATTGCTGTTATTGTGATGTTAGCCCATCACTTGGCATTGCAATTCAAGTTTTTGTGAGAAAGAAATGTATGATCTAACTGCGACTTGACCTATGCCTTCTGAGATCCATCTAGGTGCTCTAATGGAGCATAAAAAGTACTGAATACAAGGACATGCAAACTGGCAGTGAAGAAATTTGTTTGAGAAGAAGAGTGAAGAGAAAGGGACTTTCATGAACTTGTGGTTTACATGCTGCCCAATTTGTTGAATATGGAAGAATGTTTATCGCCAAACTGCAATTCTTTTAATTAATTTATTTCAGCATGATCCTTCCTTGCATCTAGTACCTCCCTCTCTCAGTTATCTCTGTCTCTCTCTTTTTAATAATTTTAAAATTGTTGTGGCTTAAGAGACTGTTATAGGGCTCTTTAATGATCCAGGTTCTATTAACACGTTAAGTGAAAAAGAATTAGTTCCTGTCCCTTTATAGGATTTTTTCTTTCCCAATACAAGAAGCCATATTAAATGTTTATCAAATACTTGGGCCATGATATATCACAAGATAAACTAATTTGAGTGAGATAGTTTGATTACATTACAAAATCCTTTAGTTGTTATAGTCTTTCTTGGAATCTATCAAAAAACATGCATTTTTAAAAGCGATTTCCAGAATAGTAGCATTTAGATTTTAGTCCTGATAAAGGCTCACTTTCCATTCATAGTCAGAACCTAAATGTGCTCTTCTTGTACCTAAACAGATAATAAGCACTCAGCACACTCCCCCTTCTTGACACAACACACTGAGACTAATCACACATAATTGGAGAGGAGGAGCAGAGGGGCTGGGCAGGCTATTGTGTCCAAAGGACAAATGGTCAGTTTATGAGGCTTTTGTCTGATGTATAATTTCTTATACATCTAGAAAAGGAAAAGTCCTGCTGGAAAAAAAAAAAAATAAAAAAAATCATATAGACACACACACATATATATATTAAAAAAAAAAAAAAAAAAGCCTTCGTCACTGAATCAAATGAGGACATTTCAATCATCAATTAAAAAATCAACAGTAGAATTAAAAAAAAAAAAAGGAAAAATCTGAGGATATAATAGGTGCACTTTAAAAAAATCTTAAGACAACTATTTCCTCATTAATTAAATGTGAATGCATTTACAACTTTACAAGCAGTTATGAAAAACAACAAAGTATATTATTAATGTATTTTCAAATATAGCCCCAAAATAGCATTTAAGGAGATTAACAAAGTACATGCAAGGTTAAAGGCACAAAAGAGAAAGAAACCAGCTTTTACACCTTGGTTAATGTATACATTTGACATCTGATGGCTTTTTGGCTGGAATATAATTGGAAAAAATGCATTCTAAATTGATACCAAAACAACGTCTCAGTGTTTACACACTGTGAAACAAACCACAATACCTTCTTCAGCACTTAGATTAAAATATTTCTCTGATGATGACTTGGGAACAAAAGGGGAGAGCAGAATCCTCTCATTTCCTGACCATCCACATACAGGGGTTAATTTTCAGTAGTCCATCTTAAAACAACAACAAAAGTGTCATCCTCTATTTGTGTTTGGTTAAAACAAGAAGAAGAGGGTAATGGAGGTTTTCATCATATGTATCTTTTTCTTCATTTTTCAACTGCAAATAAAAAATGGAAAAAGTAAGCAAACTATATGAAAGTATTTTAAAAACACTGGCAGTTCTTGCTTAACTATATTCCTTAGTGCAAATGATACTCCTAAATATTAAACACCTACTAACCACAAGAAGAAATCTTAAGGTCAAATACTATCACAGCGATGGAATAGTATGTGAAATATTACCAGGAACTACTCAGAGTTTGTATTCATGCAATAAATAGTTGCACATTACTTATAAAAAAGTGAGGTTCCAAGCTGCTGTATTAAAGAAAAAATTATATTCAAGAGAGATTTAAGGCCTGAATTAAATCCACTAAGCAAGAAACTTCAGAATAAATGATAAAAGTTTATCTCTTATCAGCCTAACTCTTGCAGTGTATTTGATATTTAAGATCAAAAATTCTTTCAGACTTATGAAATACCATAGTACTACTTGAAGGTTTACATAATTGCAAGCCACTTCCAGAGCTATAGTGCAGTTCTTAATGGGCATATTTATTAATTATTCTTAATTTATAAAAATCTTATTGTAAGAGACAATTATCACCTGATGATTCAAGTGATACTATTCAAATTGCTAGGGGTAATATTATGTGTGCTTTTCTGATCTGTGCTAAAATAATAGGTTTCTAAAAAAAAATTTTTTCAAAGGAAACTACTCATAGAATTACATTTTGTAATCACCTCACATGAACTTATTTGAAAATTTTTAATACAAGCCTAAGGAAGAAATGTGAAAAAAAAAAAAAAAGAAAAAGAAAAAAGAAAAAGCCTTTAGCCACATATAAACCTTTCCCTCCCTTAAAATAATATGTTTAAAGCCAGTACTCTTCTTACCCTGTACTCTTCTTACCCTGTCTATTTTTCTTGCCATGCATTAGGGATTTTATTTGGACAGTGTCACAACATTGCTGGTGTTATTTAAAGATCTTTTCCATATCATATTCTTCAATGGTGAAGTGCCTCTGTATAAACTACTGTCTATGAGCAATTAACACACTTTTCCTTTTTCATAGTGTAACATAAAGCTGATCTATTCTTTAAATTCTAATCCACTTTAGTAAGAAGTGTTTGTGTATAATTACTAAAGTAATGACAATCTGCTTCCCAAGATCTCTAACTTTACCACAGGTGGTTTCCTTTGTTTGCACAGGATTGCTCATCAGATGCATTCCATCCTGGCAATTTTCTACACCAAGAAAAACTGTATTTTCTTTGTGCCTTAAAGTGTTATCAAGCTCCAAATTTCACTGAGCCAAAAATCTATCACAAGAAAAGTTAAAAGGACTTGGGAGAGCCGGATGGTTTATTCCCAGTTGTGTTTTTCTCTTCTCATGTATTTATTGGGCTCCACTTGCTGGAGTGGCAAATCAGAGCCT